>NW_026000075.1:3269134-3280581 GCF_001458135.2 Marmota marmota marmota
TATATATATATATATATATATATATATATATATATATATATTTAAACCTTTATATATCTCTACTAATTAAAAAAAAACAAATAATACACAAAGAACAATCCTCGTGATCCTCAAACTCCCACTCTCTACTTGCCCCATACTTTGCCTATGGTAGCTTATAATTCTAGTGCTATCTTTATAGTACAAAAGAGCAAGTATATTCAGATAACATTCTTTATAACCTTATCACCTTTTTTTCTACAGATTATGGAGCATTGTTTTGTTTATGTAATTCTCCATTTTATTTTATTGTTTTTTACTATTGCTATTAACTAACAATGATGATCGGAAGGGTGAAAAAAGTTTAAAAATATGATTCTCATAGGAATATTTCAGCATGATAATTTTTTCCTTGTGGGTTATGAGGCCTCCTCAATTTATATCCATATACTATACTTATCAAACATCTAGATAAAGAGCACCAGGTACAGTACAGAAAACAAGGGATTGGAAGATCTTGGTCTAGCTTTCTGATTTTGACTAACCAGCTATGAGACCATAGGTTATTTCATTTGACATATTTGATGGCTTCATCATCTGTAATATTTCATCATCTGTAAAATTTGAGTTGGACAAATTATAGTATTAAACATTTATTGAACACTTTATATGTGCTACATATATAATTATTGCTTAATCTTCACAAGTCTATGAGAAAGGTATTATTATTATTATTATTATCTCATTTGAAAACTAAAATTCAGCATCATTGGGATCTCTTTAAAGTGGTATGTGGAATAACCGGTATTAGATTTAAACTTGTCTAACTCCTAAGCCTAAGATGATAATAATTTCACAGATTCTAAGCATTCTTCTCTGTTTTAAATTAACAGTGTATTGAGAAAAGTTTTCATGCAAACTGAAAAGCCTCATAGCTCCTCTTTCTGTCAAGCACAATCCTGCCTTATATTATGTTTGCGTGTTGTCTGTCAGAGTCAGTTCCCAAGCAGAGACTCCATCTCACACATCATTCTGCTTAGGGATTCACACATTGCGGGCACTCAGTAGGTGTTCATTGTTCATAATCACTTGAATGGCATCTGTTTGATAAAAGGAAATTTGGTATTAACATTTCTTCCTATTAGTTTGATATATGTTTAGTAATCCTAAATGTTAAATGTATTCTCTTCTGCTTAATACTACAATATATACATATAAAAGATTATTTGCAATCTATTAGCCCATAATAGACCAGATATGGTATAATGTGGTCTACATAGACTTCACTTCCAGTAAACATTCCACCTCAATATTCCTAGTCAAGATTCCAGTCCATTCATTCATTTATTCATTGATTCATCCATCCATTCAGTGAGTAGTAGGCTGAGGATAAAGCTCAGTTGGTTGAGTGCTTGCCTAACATGCACAAGGCCCTGGATTCAATCCCCAGTACCACACACACACAAAAAAAAAAGTGAGTAGTAAGCAGTTAGGCTAAATATTTAGGCATCTTGTCTAGTACAAAGTGCTAAAAAACTAAAAAACACAAACAACAAATACAATGAATGCTTGTTTTATTTTGGATCTAGAGTGTCCCCCAAGGTATAAATCAAGCACTGAGGCGGATGGTACTATTGGGAGGTGGTAGAACCTTTAGGAGATAATGGCTTAGGAGGAAGGTAGGTCACTGGGGGAAAGTCTTTGAAAGGTATATTTCATCCCAGACCCCTTTCTTCTACTCCTCTCTCTTTGCTTTCTGGCCTCCATGAAGTGAGCAGCTTTACTCTACTGTATACTCCCCACCATGAGGTTCTGCCTGGACAAAGCCCAGAAACTATGGAACCAAGTAACCATGGACTGAAGCTTCTGAAGCCCTGAGTCAAGATAAATCTTTCCTTTCTTACATTGTTCTATCTCAAGTATTTTTTCACAGAAATGGAAAACTGACTTACATGGTAAATACACCAGAGGAGGCATTTAAGTCAGGATTGGTGATCCAATAAATCATTCTGTATAAGTGCTATCTCAATGAGAGCTGAAATGTTCTCATAAATTATCCAGATAAAGAGAAAATGTATATGAATTTCAGAGCAATAATGTTCAAAGACCCAAATTGGGTCAGAAAGGAAGCCATTATTCCAAAAACTGAATATAGTTCAGAATAGTCGGATTAATGAGGAGTGGTATGAAATGAGATGGAAAAGTGGACAGGTCTCCTTCTAAAGAACTTTATAAGACATCTCATGTGTGAAGCAATGTACAAATACTCAGAGGTGAAATGATTAGACTGAGAGCTGTAACCTAATCAGTGGATTAATTCATCTGATAGATTAATAATTTGAAAAATTAATGGGTGGTAACTGTAGGCTGGTAGAGCATGGCTGAAGGAAGTAGGTCATTGGGGGCATACCTTAGGTATCATGTTATTCCTGGCTCCCTGCTTCCTGGCTACCATGTCCTGAGCTGCTTTCTTCTGCCATCCCCATCCACCATTATGTTTTGCCTCGCCTTGGGCCCAGAGCAATGGAGTCAACTATCCATGGACTGAACCTCTGAAACTCTGAGCTGAAACAAACTTTTCTTCCTCTAAGTAGTTCTTATCGGATATATTGGTTACAGCAATGAAAAGCTGACTAACACAACCACTAAAAAGATAAAAATAATGAAGTAAGTTAATCAGATTCACATCACAGAGAAGTCTTTTTGTCTGTGGTGTAGAAAGCAAATTACAAGAGATATGTTAGATATCTTTCCATTATTATAACAATGTATCTGAGATAATCACCTTACCAAGAGGAAAGATTTATTTTGGCTCACAGGTTTTGAGATTTACATCAATGTTTGATTGGTCCCATCGCTCTGGAGCCTGTGGTGAGGCAGCGCATCATGGCAGGGAGCCTGTGGTCAAGCAAAGCAGCTCACTCATGATGGTCGGAAGGGAAAACAGAGAGAAAGAGGAAGTGGGTGGAGCCTCAGTATCCCCTGCAAGGGCATGCCCCCAGTGAACAAAAGACCTCCTACCTGAACCCACATCTTGAAGTTTCCATCACCTCCCAATAGCAACACTTATTCGAACCAAAGCAATGGCAAGGATAGCTAAAGGAGAGGGTGCCTTTTAAATGATAACATCCTTAATGGTAATAAAGGCAGTGGATGAACTAGCGTCAACTGAAGAGGTACAATTGATGGCACCTCGAAGGTTGTTAATTAGAAGAGAGTAAGTTGGGAAGAGATAGAGGTCAGGGACATGTTCCATGAAAAACTGGTTGGAGATGATTTTATACATTGAGTATCAGTAAAGCTAAGTCAATTTCAATCCTGTGCAGAGATAGTTTCTTCTGTTACTGCTGCTGCTATTGTTTGGAATCTTTTCTGGAACTTTTTCAATTCTGATGTGCTACTAATCCATAACACAAATTAGCACTTGTGAACCAGAGTAGATCCAGTTTTATCTTTTCCCATCAACTCAGTCAAAAATACCCTTTGATTACTGAAAAGGTGATGATAGGAAACAGAGATTAACCAGAAACTCACCGATTCTTGAAAAAGCTGGCAGCAAAATATACCTCACAGGTTTGACTAGATCCTGTTAAGAGAAGTAATTTCTTAGGCTAATCAGGAAAATTCATACACTCTCTTAAGGTGGCCGGGGCACATCTACTACAATACTACTTTTGCAGAAAATAACCGAGAAAGAAGGACAATGGAAATTGCAAGCTAATCTCAGTTGACAAAACATCTGGGGGGGGGGGGGGCGGAGTGGGCTGCTTTCATTGAAATAAACAAAAGACCTGTTTAAAAATTTAGCTGAATGTCTCAATCTAGTAGCTTTCACTGTCCACTGTTATGGGATCTCACCCCTTTGGCTCCCACCAAAATTCTGGACCAACTCTTTAAATGAAATAATGATAGAGACACCAATAAATTGCCTAACTGCTAAAAATGGAAATTGTTTCAAAAATAAAACTGGAGATTATTCCAAGGAATTCTGTTTCCACATCAAGAAACAGGCACCCAAATGCTGCCTAGAGCACACTATTTATTGTGCTGCAGCACAATTGATTAGTTTGTTGTAAAATCAAAAGAAGGTTTCATTGAGGGCTTTAAACACCTGGCAGTTAGTTATCTGTGCCTCAAAGCAAAAAAAAAAAAAATAATAAGATTCAGTTACATTTCAGAGTGCTATATACTACAGGACTATGCAAGCCAAACTGCTAACCAAGTTTCAGATGCAGGAAGAAATCTCTCCTATGATGCTAAAGCTAAAGACATAATTCAAAACATGTCAGTAGAAACAATAATAGGCAAATTCTTTATTGGAGTGGAGTTTAAAAGAATCAGGGAAGAATCACAAGAGGGTAAGGTTTTGATCTTCAGCAAGACTTGAAGTCCAGACAATATAATTCCCAGGTAAAAGCTGTTCTTTACCACTTTTATTTTTTCCCAAAGATTTTAGTTTCGTTTAGTTTAGTTTTTTTCTTTACTACTTTCATAGTCAGCAAAGAAATACTTAGAGTTCATTTCCTCTTAGCAAAATTAAAAAATATATATATTCTTGGCTACACTACTTAAACAGGCCAAGAAAATACCAATCCTATCATATGTGTTGGAGCAGAGAGTGGGGTCAGTTGGGAAGGGGAAGAAGTGAGGATAGTAGACTAGACTTTTCACTAGTAAACATTCAACTGTAAACACAAGACTGATGGTGAGGGGTGAGGGGAGGTGTTTGTAGAGTTGGGAGTGGGTAACCATGGCAACTTTCTCCTACTGAAGATCAAAGATAATAGTTCATACATCAAATATGAAGCATAATTATTTTTCATTTCACCTACAAAACATCTTAAACTTTCATCAACATTTTAAAATTGGAGATTTTAGCACACAACCTCAAACCAGTTCTTGCACAATATGAAGAAGTAGCAACCCTGAGTCTGCTGATCATCTGGTGCTTTGGGGATGGGGTGTGTGCTCAGCTGATGACGTTTTCTACTCGGGTTGCTCTGCTCTATTCACTACTAACCTCTCTACCATCTGCAGACATCTGTTTGTACTATGCCCAAGACAAGGCTCAATTACTTTATCCTTGACATTTTTTCAGAGGAAGTGTTAAGACCACAGCCATAAAATTGAACTACCTGATGAAATCCTTCAGCATAATTTAGCTGCAGGTATCTTAATGAGTTGGTGTGATAGAGTTTGTTTGCCAGGAAAGATGACTTTGGCTCGAAAGTAACTGATCTTAGATCCTCCCTTCTGAAAATAATTAGGTAATATGTCTGGTTGGCTATAGCCTTTTGAGGGTAACTTCCGGCTTGTGACAATAAAATTATTCTTACTGCAAAGAGAAACCTTCCATTTCTGCATACTACAGCACAAGGGTATTTATAGTTCATGCAAAAGTGACTTAAAGTCATTACGGTGAAAGTTTAAGAGAAAAATGAAAGATGCCCAACAATACACCTGTTGTATGCTTCTTTGCCTTGTCATCTTTAAAATGATGGCCCTCTCCAAATTCTCAAGGTGCTATAATAAAAAATGTGAAAAACACCTTTGTAATTATCTTCTTAGATTAAATTTCTAAAAGTAAGATAATAGCCTGGGTCAAATAATTTGCTCAACTTAAAATTTGATACATATATCAAACTACTTACAGAAAAAAAAACTCAACTCCCATCAAAAAAAAGTCATGAAAGTGATTATTTCTCTACACTTTTATCAACAATGGCTTTTGTCTATACTTACACACTATGCTAATTCAAAAGCAAAAATGTTTCATCATGCATTATTTGAATTTACCTGATTATTAATGTATTTATTTTTTCATATTTCTTGGTCATTTGTATTTCTTCTATATTAATTACTTTTAAATTACCATTGTCCATTTTTCAATGAGGCAATTAACTTTTTTTCTCATTGTGTGTCTCACTTTTTACCCCTGACTTATAAACTTGTGATGTTAGTAGCATTAATTTTTTGTCCTTTCTAACTAGAAATAAGCTTCCTCTGACATTAATGTAACACTTTTTACTTTCTTTTTTTGTCAATATTCATCTTATATAGATTTGTCATATATATTTATCAATAAATTTCTTTAACAAACTCTATTCAATCCTTTCAAATAAGTTATTTCCTTAGTACATTTTTATCCATATTCTCCCATGTTTCTTCACCTCATTATCTAAATTCTCTCTTTCCACTTTAAAAGTACATATATAAAAATTTTTGCATGGCATAGTTAATTGCACATACTAATATGTTTGCCAATTCTGAACTTGGTTCTTGCATCCTATTCCAACCCTTGAAATTCAATTGTAGCACATTTTTATGCAAGAATCTATGAGTAGTAAAATTTTTAGATTTTTATATGCTTAAAAGCATTGATTTATTTGGTCCTTACCCTGCTAGTACATTTTAACTGGACATAGAATCCTAACTTAACAGTTATTTTCCCTCACCTATTTTAAAACATCCTTCTTTTGTCTTCTGACAACTCTTAGTGCTGATAAGAATTCTGCTGTTTCTTTTGGGCCGTCTTCCTCTTTGATTTTCTGAAGTTTCACTTTATTTTTCCTGTTCAGTGCTTACTGAGTATTTGGTGTTGAATTATATATATAAAAAAAAAAGATATTGAATTTCTAACCCTTACCTCAGAATATGATTTCATTTGGACACAGTGTTTTTACAGAGGAAAAATCTAGTTGAAATAAGTTCCTTGGGTAGATCCTAATCTAATATGCCTGATGTCTCTATTAAAAGGTAGAAAATTGGACAAAAACACAGACATGCATGGAGGAAAAACAATGTGAAGGGACAGATAAAGGAACATCAGATGCCATCCATACATCAAGGCAAAGATCAGGTGATATAGCTACAATCCAGAGCATCAAAGCTAGCAAACACCACCTTGTTCTGGGGTCTCCTTTCAAGTACTAGATGGTATCTGTCAATAAATTAATGAGTGGGTAGGCCCAAGTCCCAGCTCTGAATCTCTGTCTGTTTACAGTAATCTGTCTCTCAGAACACACAGCTCTGTGCAGTCCATGACCCAGGAAACCATTGATGTCTGCTTTTTACATTCTTCTTTTATAAATTCTAAAGCTCCAATGCAATCCTTGTTTTTAAGCCTTCAGCCTGATCCCAACTTCCTGCTTCATGCGGGCCACCTTCCCTACTTGTTATACCATCCCCGCTTTGCCTAATTGTAGTCCCAATGTTCGCTAGATTTATAATTTGCCATTTGGGTTTTCTGTTGCATTTTGAAAATTTTGTAAATTTTTAGTTTTGTCTTCTCAATTTTTTTTTCATTTTAAAGTACCTCTGTCATTGCTATACATTTAGGATGGCAAATAAGGAGTCAAAGACATGAAATCACAACCTCATCTTGAAAGAAGTCATGGATTACATGCCAATTCTAAACCTTTGTGAGTCCTACCTAGTTAACTGCTATGAACTTGATTTCCCCCGGCCCAGTGTGAAAACTCTGTTGGCTTGGAGTGGCCCGTATATCAACTTTTGAAAAAATCAGACCAAGATGGGTTCTATTTGGTTTTCCAGGTTGATAAAAATATACACACTCCACCACCACTGTGTGCAATAAAAACAAACATAGACAATGAGTTTTTCTTAATTCTGAGTGCTAAGCTGGTAATTGCTTTCTTTCTACAATGCTGATACAAGTTTCTTGGCCCTTACCACCTCAGCCTCATGGAGGGGAAGCACAGAAGAGCACATACCCCCTTGCACCGATCTTTTAACTTCCAAACCATAAGAACTCTTCCCCTAGCACTTCCAGGCTACTTGTTGCTATAGTATCTGAGCTCAATTCTCCTTTCTCTTGGAGTGGAAGAAGTAATGAAAAGAAGCCTGGAATTCTTATCTCCATTTCAGAGTGTAGGAAATTGAGGCACAAAGAGTATGGGCAGTTTTTATAGGAATGGTCAGCAATTTCAACCAAGAGTTGGATCCAAAGTTCAGGCTTCGTTGAAGGCATATATTAGGACTAGGGAAGATCAAATATTTTAACAAAACCACCTATGTTGACCTCATAAAAGTATATAGACTAGTAAGGAGCTAAAACTTAAAAGCTGAACAAAACAATATGAAATATTGTGACCAAGTATAAAATAGATAGATATAAAGGTCTCTAGGACTAAAGATGAGGAAGCTAATGCTGCAGTGAGTGATCAAAACTATAAATTCTACATGGAGCATGTGAAAAGGCTACAGCAAGGAATTAATATTTAAACTGGATCTTAATAAAGAGGAAGACATAAAGGGCTTAAGTGACAACATTCAAGTCACTCCTCAAACTAGAAGGGAAAATAATCGGCCAAACTATATATAGACACTCTCTGACTTACCATGGATTTTTTTTTTTTTACTTTACAATTTTGTGAAAGAGATAGGTATTCAACAACAACAAAAAAAAGACTAAACATCGAATTTTCTCAAAATCTTTTAACATAGTCCCGCTATCTTCTAACTTCTAGTGAAGCTGAGAAAATGCAAGTCTTACTGAATGTTTTCCTGTGATGGACATCTTGTCAGTCTAGTTTAAGGACTCCTTTATTTGTGTTGAACTTCACTGAGATTCTATTCCTTCTTTACTTACTGTTTTTTGTTTACAAGGCATATATTCACCTACTTTTTGAGCAGGAAACCTAGTATTCATGTCTATAGCTCTCAATTAGTCTTCAGTGACTGGAGGCTTTGTGAAGAACCTATTTCTATGAAAATCTTTGGATATTTTCCATAATCCTAAAGAAAGAATACCTTATGCTTTGTTGTGCTCCAGCTATGGATTTCTTACAAGATATTTTGCAGATTTCACTAATTTGCTTCAAATCTACTCCTCTCCCCCTCCAAGAAGTATTATTTACTTTTTTATTATTATTTCTCTTTTTAGGCTTAAAAGTGCCTCCAGGCATGACTAGATTCTCTTTTATTGTTCTATTATTATTAGAGTATATATTTATACATACAAGTTGGGTTCATTTTGACAAAATCATGCATGCATGGAATCCATCCATTTCAGTCCCTGTTCCCCACCTTTTCCTGTTCTCCCCCTCCCCCATTCTCCTTTCTCTACTCATCTTCCTTTAGGTCCTTTGTTTATTTTTGACTGGTACTCTCTACATATACATAAAGGTGAAATTCACTTTGGTACATTTATATATGCACATGACATGATTTTATTAAATTCATTCCATATTTCCTCCCCTTTCCCATCTTCCTCCATCTTCTTCTCCACCTTCTACTTCACTATCTCTATATCTTAAAGATATCCGATCACCCCCACCTTCTTTCCATTATATTGCTCTAGCATCCACATGTGGGAGAAAACATCCGACCCTTTCTGAGTCTGGCTTATTTCACTTACATGATGTTTTCCATTTTTATCGATGTATTAGCAATGGTTGGATTCTTATTAAAACCTCACCTAGGAAGTTAAAATGTAGTATTGTATGGTTTTTCCATTGGACCTGTATTCTTTTCTTCTGTAAAGGGAGGATAAGTCTCAAATAGACCACTCCCTTTTTTTCGCCCATGGTTCTTTCAGCAGCCGAACTTCCTTACCTGTTACCAATCCAAAATGCAGTTATCTTCATGCAAATGTGTTACATCTGACAAAGTTTTAATATGACTTTATAGCCATACAACTGGTATTCCTAAAGTTGAAGCCTTTGCTCTATTTTAGTATTTGATGTTTTTGTGATGAACTTATGTAAATTCTAGACAAAGGTTCAAATTATAGAAACCTGCTTGACTCTCTACTCTTTAAATAAACTGGAGTCTAATTTAGGAATTTATCATGAAAAGTGAGAACTAGTAGACAACCAGATGAAGAATAGGGAAAGAATAAAGGGGTTCAAAAACCCTGAGAAGGACTCCAAGAAGTTCAGTTTGGCTAAAACATAGATTATAGCTAAGGGCATCGTAGGTACTTCTTAGATTCTTACCAGAAGAATTCATAGATAAAATAAACTTCAATACTATCAGGCATTTTATTGCTCATTTTGTTATGATAGTACAATGAATTTAACAACATATTAAAGAAGATCAAAGGAATAAATAAGAGTTGTGGAAACTTGTATATTTCAAACTACAAACAACTGCAGTTAAGTAGTTCTGTGTGTTTGGAGATGGCCCCTAACATGTCCGGAACTCATTTACTACAGCTGTCAAGTAAGACAGTAAAATTCTCTCTTCTCTAGGACCACCTAATGATGGCTTTATTACTGAACAAGGTATAAAGATGACTTTTTATTTGTAGGTGAAGTCACATGTCTACAGAAAATATATTTTGATTCCTGCCAAGCTGCTTTTTCAGGATTTTGTGAACCATGATATCACAATCAACTAAATAATTGGGAAACCTTAATTGAACACATTCAATACTCTTCAAGCAGAACCCAGCAGATTTTAAAATTGCATTCAAATGAAATGTTTATCTTTTCAAAAATTTCTGTTTAAATGGATTCTGAAGCAGAACTGTATTTTTTATTTGAGAATGGATCAAGAGACTCATAATAATAGTGTTTAGAAAATAATCCATTAAAAATAGCTTGAGTTCATGAAGCAACTTCTGAAGACTCTTAGAGTTCACCTACCTCTGAAGTGAAGGACATTTTACACAAGCACAAAGTGGAACAAAATGTAAACAACCATGGTTATTAATAGGCAGGCAGGTGGCATTGATTAAAAGAAAACAGTAAAAGATTATCATTTGGAAGCAATTTCACAATTACATGCTATTGATTAATCTAGCCTACAAACCACTATATGAGAGTAATGCAAATTTTTCTAAGCTTTATGATTGTGAAGTATTTAAGAAGAAAAATTAGCAGCCTAATCACATTATCCTATACACAGAAATACATGAGATATTCTTGCATCTGATTTCTTTCCAATCATAGACTATTACTATGTACCGTCTCCCAAACAGTAAAGATTAGAAGAGGGAAATGGCAGTGTTATTTGTCATTCTGTTCTGTTTTTCAATACAAGCACATAATGAATACCTAGTAAACATTGATCAATAATGTGTTTAATTAAATTTCAGATTAAAATAAATGTTTAATTACTAATAATCTTTCTTTGAGTACAGTGCAGTTACAAAGATCATCTTGACATAATTTCATGTAGATCATTAGACAAGCTTTGGAAATATGCTCACATTGCCACCTATTATTTTCTTTTTTTTTTTATTGGTTGTTCAAAACATTACACAGCTCATGACATATCATCTTCCATACATTTGATTCAAGTGGGTTATGAACTCCCATTTTTTACCCCAAATACAAATTGCAGAATCACATCGGTTACACATCCACATTTTCACATAATACCATATTAGTGACTGTTGTATTCTGCTACCTTTCCTATCCCCTACTATCCCCCCTCCCCTTCCCTCTCATCTTCCCTCTCTACCCCATCTGCTGTTGTTTAATTCTCTCCCTTGTTTTTTT
>NW_026000075.1:3285510-3288635 GCF_001458135.2 Marmota marmota marmota
TCTGGTTGGTTTCAGCTCCCGGTTTGCTATTTCATGAAGGCTTGGCGAGAGACCTCTTCCTAGAGTCCCTGCACCGCTCCTGCTGTGCTGCGCCTCGGAGGCTATCCGCCCTGACGCGGGGGCCGCGTGCAGGCAGCCGACAGTCGCCGAGTCGCGCGGGCAGCGGCTGGCGGGTCTGGACCTCTGCGCTGCGTGGCGGAGATTCACTCGTCTAGCGCAGACTGTCACCTCCAAAAATCCTTCCAATTCCCGGCCGGTCTCTCTTTAGTGGAATTTTGCTAGGAGTTTCTCAGCAGGTCGAATCTAAGCGTATCCATGCGTCTCTCTGACCCCGTTGTTGAGGAGGTACTGAAAGCGCTGCCTCCCCTCTCGCCGCCATGTTGGATCCCGCCACCTATTATTTTCAATGTTGTTATTATGAGCTCTCCTTAGATAAGAATAGAACTGACCTTTGGAACAGTGTCATCTTCTCTGACATCTCATAATTCACTCATGTAATATATAAGTGAAAATATTCTCAGGTTTTTAGATAATGTCACCTTTGACCAGGGAAATGACTTTGAATAACAGAGAAAACAAACCTCTTCCCATTTGCTCTTCTTTTGTAAGACATTCTCTTTTACAACTTTATCTATTGCCTTCTTCTCAAAATCCATTGTGAAAAAAAACAACCTAGAGAGGATGAAAAAAAATCAAATTCCTGAATCTGACCTAATGAGATTCTGGTCAAAGAGGAGATAATGATAGCTGTCTTGATTGCTTCATAGACTAGATACTTTTTAATTTGAATTTTCACAAAGTATAAAATATTATAATTAATTCATGTAAAGAACCTCTATAGGAGAAGATTCTTTCCAATATTTAATCTAATTATAGAATTATATTATGATTATATTAAGTTTGGAAAATAATGAAAGACATAAACAGAATCTAAAATTCGCCCATATTCTACTCTGAAGAAAAAACAGTATTAACTTTTCTTTCTTTTCTTGGAAAATTTAATTGCTATATAAAAATACAAATGAAATTGCAATAATTTTATGTATTTAGTGACTTTTCATCTCACCCTATATAAGCCTCACCTAGCTTCTAGGTTAAGAACTAGAATCTCACCAACATGTGAGAATCACCCCCCTTTCATGCCCCTTTTGCCACCACTCTCCACCCAAGGACATACCACTATCTTGATTTGTAATGTCACAGGCAAGTTTCATTTGCCTTTGATTTATTTAGATATTTTAGTATATACACTTGCTTTTAGCCTCAAGTTGAGAGAATATGAACATTTGTAAAATTTATTTATATTTGTTTTGTATAGTGATAGGTTCATTCACTCTCTTAATATCACATGTTTGGGGCAATTACAAAGAGTTTTACTATGAACGTTCTTGTACATGTTTTGTGGTAAACATATATATCCATTTATATTGAATATGTACTTGAAGTGAAGTGTTAGGTCTTTGATAAGCATAAGATATGTATACATTCAGTTTAACAGATACTGCCCAAAGGTTTTCAAACTAGTTACATCAATTTATATTCCTACTAGGAGAGTATGAATTCCAGTTGCTCCTCATCTTACCTAAACATGGTATGTTCTGTCTTTCATTTTAGTCAATTTTAGTGAATAAAGTGTGGTCATGTTGTCTTTTTAATTCATATTTTTCTAGTTTATCTTCTAACCTTGACATTTTCATATTTTCCTGTCTTTTCTCTATATGTATGTGTATACCACAGATATGTTTAAAAATTAAGGTTACGTTGCATAGGAAGCTTTGTATATACTTGAAATTATCATTATAATTTTCCATATTTATAAATATTCTTCAGAAATATGATTTTTAGGATATCAGTCTGAATGAATGCACTAATATCTAAATTAAAATATGCCAGAGGAAAAAACAAAATTTAATTGAATAACTGATTTCACTAGTTTGATTTTTCATTCCTCTTTTTTCTCTTGTCCAAAGCATGGACATTAAATTGTTAAACTGTGATTATTTTTTTCATAAGATGAGAAGCAGCAGAGTGGGCTTATAGTGGTCAGGTCACATGAAGATGATGACTGATACCTTGATTATGTTCAAAGGGTTTTGAGCAGACCAAGAGAAGGTCCTGTGGATCTGAAAATACACTGTACTATGCAAGGCATTATTATAATGTAAAGATTAATATTATAATCCTAGTATAACATCTTTTAAATGTGAGTCTCTTGATAAATATTTTCTCAAAATCAAAAGTACAGGTGGCCAGCTCTTCTACAAATAAATGCTATTCTGAGAGTTTACAGTTGCAATGTTAAAAATGCCAGACACCCTACAGATGCCAGGAGGATTAATTTCACTTCTAATCATTATAGAGAAATTTAATATTGAACATAAAGTTATCCCATGAGAATAGACATAAAAAATTACAAGATTTTAAAATAAGAACACTGTTACTAGCAAGAGTTTTATCTTAACTTTTTCACCTGACAAAGGTAATCCATTACTTTCTTACTCTTTTAATTCCATTTTTATTACTACAATAAAATACTTGATGCAGTATACTATATAAAGAACAGAGGTTTATTTGGGCTTACAATTCTAGAGGTGCCAGAACTAGGTAACTTATCTGGTGATGGTCTTCTTGCTGACAGTCCAAAGTCAATGCAAAGCATCACATGACAAGAGACAGGGAGCACATGTGTGTGCATATGTCTATCTGGTCTGTCCGTTTTCTTGTAAAGCCATCAGGATTCAATTATTGGGGCTCCATTCTACTAATTTCACCTAATATTAATCAATTCAAAAGACCCCACATCTAAACACTGTAGTTGGGTTAAGTTTCTTCCCTCTTAATGCCTCACAGGATTAAATTTTAATACAGGAGGACACTCAACCCATACTCACTCCCTCCTAGAATTGATTTAATAAACTCATTTTTAAGGCAATTCTCAGCATCAGATTATCAGTAATATGCTGGGTATGTTAGAATAAATTTCTATGTCTTCACTATAGGTAGCCAATGCTGGCTCAGGAACCAGGCTTTTCACTACTTCTGTGCCTTCTGTGTTATAATAACAAAGCAGAATTCCTTTTCCCGGTGGGGAAATTGTTATATATATATATATATATATATATATA
>NW_026000075.1:3289948-3361321 GCF_001458135.2 Marmota marmota marmota
GACAGATATATATATATATATATATATATATAATTTGCTTATATATTGTTGGGGATGCAAATCAAGTCAAGATGGCACCTGGCAGTTTGCCAGGAAGAGTGGTTTGTGAAGCAACGCCAGTGAGCCATTAAGATGATGAGGATTCCTTACTGGCTGACTGCTGTAACTAGATGATGTTAATTGAGTCAAGCTGTGTGTAATTAGTTAGGTATATATACCGCTGTTGTTCCATAATAAAGCAGTTCCCGTTTCAACCTTCAAGTTGCTTGTCACCTCCCTATTACTTTGCCCAGCCAGACTGCGGCAGATGGTGGCCCGTATGGGGAACTCCGGGATGCTCAGGGGTAAGTGACAAGGTAAGCTTCCTGTCCCTAGAAATAGATAGGATGGGAGGAAAAGCTGCCTGTCCCTAGAAATAGATAGGACAGGAGGAAACCTGCTCACCCCTGAGGAAGCAGATAGGGCCAGAGGATGAATGGCCATTTCAAGAAAATGGAGAAGATTGATACAGTGTGTTTTTGTTTCATTTTGTCTTGGTGTGTTGTGTTGTCTTTGTTATGGATCAGAAGTTAGTAAAACTCAAACCGAAAGGGTGTTAAGTAAATTGCTAAAGGAAGGAGGCACCCCAGTAAAACCAAGAACAGTTAGGGCATACGTTGATAAAAGCCCAGGAACTCTAGTTAGAAAGAGGAAGAAAGTTCAGAGGAGGAAGGACTATCAGGGAAGGAGTTACAACAAAAGGCTGCTACTAAACACTTTTCGTTACCAGAGGGTGCGTGAAGCAGTGTGCAAGCCGGTTGTGGTGCAGCAGGGACTTTCTAGCCGGTGGTGGTGGCGGCCGCTGGCTCTTCCCTGCCCCCCACCATGGGGCTGCCCAGGGACACTTCAGACAGCGGCAATATATATATATATAAAATATATATAATTTGCCTATATATACATATATATAATATATATAAATTGCTAAATGTATATTAGCAATTTATATGTATTATATATATGTATATATATATATGTGTGTGTGTGTGTGTGTGTATGTGTGTGTGTATATAAAAGAAAGAATCGTATGCTATAAACCTCAAAAGATGGTTTAAATAACCAGTGTTTAATTTAACTGGAATGTGTCACTGTGTGATAGATCAACCATCAAAACATTGAGGTAGCCACAATATAAACCTGTTAATGGAGAACAGGTCTGCATTGGGCACATATTTCAAATCTATTTGACTTATGTTCTTTTCCCTTTGTTTATGTGGTTGTTGAGGTTGTACCTAACACCTGGTACATTCTTACCTATGCCTTGGCCCATTCAGTAATGGCCTGCATTTCCCAGATACTGAGCACTATTCTTTTTCCTTTTCCTCCTACTTGTGCATTACAGGGTGACAAGATTTTGGGTGCACCTTGGTCCACATAGTGACATGTCCAGAGCAAGTATATGCAATAGGTCAAACAGAACTCTCAAGGAAAAGATAAAGCTCCCAGACCAAAATCCCCAAATCCCAAACATTTCTGAATTTGTAGTAAATATCACATTTGCAGTTTAGCTTATTCTAATTCTTTCAAACCCTTCTAATACAGTAGGATGTGGATTGTTTTGGTGCTAGAGAACAGAAAAGGCTATAGTCAGTGTTTCAGACCCTCAGAATCACTCTAAGGGCTAAACCAGTAAATTCTGATTTCTGTTACGTTCCCTGGATGATTCCTGGACATGATACAGTCTCAGCATCTCTGCTATAACATATAACTATATGTATCAAAGTTACCTTCCTAAAATTGGGCTTTAGATAGTGCCTGGCCTCTAGCATAATAATCGGGGCACCATCCACACAGGTCAGGAAATTCTCCTGACATCCTTCAAGCAAGCTCTTCTTTGTTATCATTCCTTTATTCAGGATACTCCAGGGAGACCAGGCCAACTAACAGCAGGTCTTGATGGCAGTAACAGTGGGTTCCAGTCAGCAGGTCACAGACTCATTTATGGTACAAGTTTCCCTTTGAAGTATGCATGGAGACACACACACACACACAAACATATGAGACACCATGGAGCAGTGAAAAGCAGTGTGTCACTATTAGATTTAGGTTTAAATCCTATCTCTAATAGTTACTATTAGATGATCCTTTATTCAGTCCTGAGAAATTTCTGTGTGATCTGAGAACCTCACTTTTTTGTTTTCTTTCTTCCAGAAAAACATATTAATAGCAATTACTTCAACCATGTGAGAACTAAATGAGTACCAGGACAGAGTTCTTGAAATACAGTAGGTGCTTATCAAGTCTTACGTAGACTGTACAAATTACTAAGCATTACATGGAAGAATGCAGTGAGTGTTCAGAATGAGCAGGACTCGTGCCAAACCTGAGACAGAATTGCAGCTCTGTCACCTTCTGTTATCCAGATGATGTTGGGCAAGTTCCTTGACCTCTCTAGGCCTCGCTTCCCTCATCTGTAAAATGGGGATCATAATGGTAACTATCTTATAAGGCAATTTTAAGAATCAAATAAAAGAATACATGAAAATCCCTTTGTACAGAGTCTGGGACATCATAAGTACGCAGAAAATGCTCACTATTATTATGTTAATAGCGTCTGATATTATGGTGATGATAATATTCATTATCTTAATTATTGTCCATGATAACTGTCAAACCAGCCAGCTAGGTCTGCTTTCCTTATTTTATAGATGAGAACACTGAAATTCAGAAAGTCCAAGAGCATAAATGGCAGTCAAGGTGTGAACGTAGGTCTTCTGCATCCAAGCTGATTGTATCTGCTCTCTGTTCCTTTTTCTTTAGTAGCAGCAAGTATCTTTGTTGGACATTCATGGAAAACCTCCATTTTACTTTGTATAAACCTAGCTTAGAACTAGTAAAATACATTGTTTGATATTTATTTTCAGAAATTTTCTTTTCATAAGGATAGCAGTGAGAAAGTCCTTCAGATTGGACAGAATAAGGAATCATCCCTGGTTTGTTTCAAAGGCATTTAAACAGTGCCTCCATTGTCAAAGAGCCTGGGATTTTCTGTTAAAGATGTATCTATCTCTATGTTGAGGGTTGTCTATAAAATTGCTCTTATCGAATTAGCCCATGGAATTTAGTGGTTCTCTCACAGATCTCTGTCCATCCCCTTGATTCCACTCTAGTTGAGTGCCTTATTATTCCTTTCCAGAACTAGTGACCACTATTTTGTCATTCTAGCCCAGTCAATCCTCCACACTGCTCCCAGAAAGGATCTAAACATTAAATATTTTAAGGTAACTCTTTGGCTTAAAAATATTTATTGCAGGGCTGGGGTTGTGGCTCAGTGGTAGAGTGCTCGACTAGCATGGGCGAGTCCTCAGCACCACATGTAACTAAATAAGTAAAATAAAGTTATTGTGTCCAACTACAACTAAAAATTTTTAAAAAAATATTTATTGCATACAACATTTACCTTTTTTAAAAAATCCTGCTACCTTGCATGACCCTTAGGACCCCACAACCAAGCTTTCTTTCCAGCCTTGTATTATTCACTCCATGATTCAGACACACTGAACATGCAAGAGGTTTCACTTGCTGTTCCCACTAACTGGAATGTTCTTCCCAAGAAACACTCCTTAACCTGGAAACGAATTACCAGTCAGCTCCCATCTCTAATGGAACCTTCTTTATAAGACATTTGACAGGGCTTTGTTATGTATGAAGAAGTGTAAAACACATCTTATTGGGGTTGGGATTGTGGCTCAGTGATAGAGCACTCACCTACCTAATGTGTGAGGCCCTGGGTTCGATCCTCAGCACCACATAAAAATAAATAAATAAAATAAAGATATTAAAACACACACACACACACACATCTTATTGCTTCATTGTACATAGTCATTCTTTCCTCTTCTGCCCCGTGACCTTCCATCGATTAATCCAAACCCCATTGTCTATTGATTACTGTGTCTCCCCACAGAGTAGATGCTCACTACTAGTCAATATACAAATGGTTAGACAATGAGAGCAAATTTGAGCAAGGCCTTGTGGGAATAGAGCTCAGGACTGGAGATAAAGCTAGGAAAGGATGCTGCAGAAAGGAGGCAGGAAATAAGTCAAATTTGGCTTTGTTGGAGTTCTGCCCAGGAATGACATTTGAAGACGTTCTTTTGGAGTTCAAAGAAATCTTCTTGAACTCTGGTTCCTCTTGTACTTCCCCTACCCAGAAAGGTTTGGGTTACAAATGTCTGTAAAGATTCCTCTGAACCAGATGAGTACCAAAGTTAATAGCAGGGAAGCAATTTTTTGCAATTACCACAAAGAGGAAGGTTGCCAGGTTTAGCAGTGTTATGTCCCAGACTTACATGCTGTTTTACATCTGGAAATTCTAATTTTTTTTCTTTTATTTTTCCCCTTTTTTTTTTGTTTTTAAATCCAGCAACTATATTACAGGGCCATTAATTTAATTTGGTGATGAGTATTTTATTGAATTTGTTAATGACCCCCCTTTTATTTAAAAAATATTTAAATCATCTTAAAGACATAAAGTAGGTTAGTAAATTAGAAATAGGAAACCAGGAATAAGTAAAATCTATAATTAATGAAATTGAGCTTTAAGTTTTGCCCTAAGCTTTCTGAAACCGTGCAAACAAGACATGATAAATTGCACAGGTCTCAGGATTTAAAAAGATCATTCCTTAGAGAGAAAATGGTAGTATTAACATAAAGAGGAAATGTGCTGTTATGGACCATATTTCTAATAAATAAACTTGGATTTGAGTCCCTGAGCAAGTCACAATAGCACTCTGAATATCAGTTCAAAATGCATCTATAAAACAGGATTATTATTGTCTGTTCTAGTTATCTACCTATTGCCATGTAACAAATTACCCCATAAACTAGCAGCTTAAAACAGCAATCATTTTATTATCGCTCATCATTCTGTGGGTCAGGAAATGAGGCAGTTCTGAGTTGGTAATGTCTCTTCTCCATGCAGCATTGACTGAGGCCATTCTGTAGTATTCATCTCAAGGAGGAACTTTTCTGCAGGTTCAAGATGCTGCCATTCACTCTTCTGTATCTTAGCAGGGTTGCTTTTTCTCTGACTTAATGTTCTTTCCTCTACACACCCCTTTACCCGGGGCATGCCTTAACAGGTCGTATGGAAAGCCAGGCTCAGCTGGGACTGTGGTCCAAGTAACAATGTGTAATCTTCACAGCATGGTAGTCTCAGAAGCTTGGACTTCCAACATGGCAAAAAGATTGTTGTCGGAGACACAAATCTACCTCCTCCATATTATACTGGTTAAAACAGTGACAAATCTGACCCCAAATAAAGAGATGAGGACACAGAACCCATCTCCCAATGGGAGAAAATTTAAAAATTATATGACCATCTCCTATGGTCTAAATGTTTGTGTCTCAACAAAATTCATAGGTAGAAGTCCTAACCACCAAGGTGATCCTGTTAGGAAGTGGGACCTTTAGGGAGATAATTAGGTAATGAGGACAGAGGCCACAGTAGTGGGATACTACCCTTACAGAATAGGCCCACAGGAGCTTGTTTGATCCTTTGGGATGTAAAGACATAATAGGAAGTCACCATCTATAAATATATATATATATATATAAATAAATATATATATATATATATATATATATATATATACCATTTATATATCAGTTTATACCATTTCTACAGCAGCCCAAATGGACCACTTTAATCTGACACTCTGATTGTTCACCAATCCATGAGAAGATGGGATAAGGTGATATATACAAAAACACAGATAATATAAATATCACAATAGGACCTAGGGTGACAGTGCTATCAGAGTTTCCCCTAACTACCCTCCCTTCCTAATCCCTGCTGAAGACAATCCTTTAAGCCAGGGAAGGGTAAAAATGTTTTATGTAAGTCAGATAAGCATCTGATTATCCTTACCCGTTGGGGGAAAAAATGCATTAATTCTAAATGTTAAAAGCAACTGACAGGTAGATACTGATTTTCAGCTTTCAGGATACTGAATCCTGCTATAGACCATCAAAACCAAATAACTATTTTGATTTTCTCAATAAGTGACCCAAGTGGTCAAGAACATTTATATTAATGGTAGTTCCTAAGACTGGAGGGGGGGAACCTCAATTACTTTGGAGAGAAAATACTGTAACTAAAAAAGAAATGTAAGGGCTAGGGATGTAGCTAAGTGGTAGAATTCTTGGTAAGAGTTCTTACCTAGAGGTCTGAGACCCTGGGTCTAATCACAGTACCAAAAATAAATAGATAGATATATAGATAGATAATATCTGGTTCTTAAGAAAAATGTGGGGGTTTTTTGTTTATTTGTTTTGTTTGTTTGGGTTTGTTTTGTTTTGTTTTGTTGTTTTTTGCAATGCTGGAAATGTTAGATAAATGTTCTACTTATGAGCCCAAAGAAATCATTTTCTTAACAAGAAGGCTAGTGCTTTTTTTAACTAACAAAAGAAAACTTCAAAACTCCACATAATGAGCTGTGCCTAAAGAATATACACCCAGGACTGATTCCCTACCACTATATTTCTCCCCAAACATCAGTCATGCTGTTCCTAACTCCATTCAACAGTAGCACAAAGATTTGAGAAGAACCACAAGATCCTCCCATTGCTCTTGGTCCCAAAATAGTTCTGTTATCACCATAGAGTCATTAGCAGAAAAATCTTCATAATATGGCATTTAATCTCTTCTGCTAACATAGAACATCAATGCAGGAAAGGACTTTAGTCTTCATTCTGAGCCAAGAAAAAAAGATACTCAGATAATTTTAAGTGATCTGTGAAAGCTCACTAAACTGAGTATTATGGCTGAATCTGATCACAACACCTCTACATCTGTATCATACTTAGTAGGCCATAAATCTCTTCTGCACATTTTTGCCATTTGATCCTCATATCCTCTTATGAAGTTCTAGCAGACAAGGTACCTGGGGACTGCACAGGTTTATTTCCATTACATACCTACACAACATTTGGGCCCTGGGGAAATGGAACATGGGACAGCTTGGCTTTGCAGAATTGGAGAGTGGTACAGTGATGAGTTGGTCCATGACCCAGACAGGCTGGGTACATCAGATGAGTAAGGAAAAGGAGAAAGGTGAAGACTAGGGAAGTAGCCCCAGGGAAAAACAAATATTTCCCAAATTTTCTCAGGGGTTAATATGAATAGCTTCTTCCTTTTCCACAAATCCTTTAAATGGCCTTAAAGTATACCTGGCCTCCTGTGAGCATTTCTACAAGATCGCTTACCCAAACATAGACTCTTCAGCCTTTTTTCCTGTTCTTCAACTGCTTTTGCTGAACTGTCAATAAATTCCCAAGTGTTTGAGCTCAGCAATTATGAGAATTTCCATATCTGCTTCTCTCAGCATGCAAGAAGGCAATCTCTTTCCAATCCAAGGAACTTGGTTAGCAAATGTTAAGAAATAGCAGAAGCCACCAATTTCTCTGACCCCTTTTACTTACTAAAATACATATTCACACATATATAATATGGTTTTTGTTTGTTTTTGCAGTAGGAGATATTTTCCCCCAAACTTCTCAGAAGTTATTTCCAGACTTATTATATCAATACCTGATGAACACATCACCACACATATAGAGAGAGCTTGTGAATACACAAAGGTGAAAATGAACATCATAAAGATGCTCAAGGACTGCTATAGCCAGGGAGCCTGAGAGTATCTTTATATCTGTCATCAGTATCCGGAGACCCTGAGTGGTCTTTCTTCAACGAATCCAGCAGTTGAATTCCTAAACTAAATAGTTTAGGGTTATTCTGTAGCATCTAAATTTTAATAAATAGCTTAGATAAAGAAGAAAGAATATTAATTAATTTGGGTATATTTTAAAGTTACAGACTATTATTCAATAATTTTTAAAAATCCAACAATAATAAGGCATAGCCAAGGATAATGATTGATCTTAATGGGAGAAAAAAGAAGAAAACAAGGTTTTCATGTGTCTCAGTGCTATGGAAATATATACCACAAGATTGGTATGGACAGTAACATTAATCCCAAGAGATATCTCAGATTCTGTCAGGAAGATATTTCTCAAAATTAAAATATTTATAATTTTTATTATAAAATGATTTCATAATTTTGCCTTCGAGTATCAAAAAAAAAACTTTTAAGTAGACCAGGAGGATTCATTCCCCTTTATCCTCTTTCCATCCCTATAATATATATTTCCTACAATCCCAATCCCTAGAAATAGCTATACAAGCTTCTGAGTTTTTACGCACATTTTGAATAATATATTCATACTTTATAAATATTCTAAAATGTGTTTTAAAATATCATATATTCACTTCACCTATAATAAGAATCATCATCAAATTATTTATAATCATTTATAATGATTACCTCCAAATTCATTTCCTGAGGTCCACTTAACCAAGAACCTGTTGAGTCTGGGAGATTTCCAAAAGTTTTGTTTCAAAGAATGCTTCAGTGGACATTCTTGATCTTAGGTCATGATATGCTTTAATGAGCCTATTCTTAAGGTAAACTTCTTATAATAACATCTAGGACACCCTTTATATGTAATATATTTTTCTAGATCTTCATTTTAAAAATTGTAACATTGAGTATTCCCATTAAGAACCTATGAACATTCCCAGATCTTGGTGTTCTCAGTGGCTACTTCTAGGGAAGAAAAGATTGTCTCTGGCATTCAATATCTACTGAGAAAGTAATGATTCCTCCAGAAGCCAAAGAATAATGGATAAGACACCATGAGACCAAAAGGATGGTTTGAAACCCAAATAGCTTTCTTTGAATCTGGTGCCATTTAAGACACTTGGCTGTTTGAATAGCATGAGTTCCCATGTCTTCACTGAAGGCTATAAAGCCTCCCCTCCTTCTGCCAAAAGCTACTTGATGGAGTTAATTTGGGTTATTTTCCTTCTACCTTCCAGGCAGAGAGCACTTAGAACACAATACACCAGGTGAAGCACTGGGCAGGGAGTTATAATACATGTTGTTGGTACCAATTGTTCACCAAACAGCCTGTGAAGTACATAGGGGGAAAACTGATCTGTCAGGGAAAATCACAGATCAGGCCAGGCATGGACAAAGCTATTTAAAGTCAGGCAAGCATAACAGTTGTAACTACTAGATGTGGTTAGAGGTGACATGAAGCAGAAATACTAATTTATATCAGCAGAAGTCAAAATTGGGTGAGAAAATTAGAAGAATGCACTTCAAAGCAAGAAGAACAAGAGGTCATATGGAAGAAAATCCTTCACAGAAGTAGTCTAGGTCCTATATACCTTCCTAGATCAACACAGACCAGGTTGAAGGTCTTCTGAATTGCCAATGATTCAACAAAAATCTGAACACATACACACATACACATGCATACAAATATACATATAGGTCTGTGTGTGAACGTAAGTACATATGTACACATACGTGTGTGTGTCAAAATATAGCAATAATCAGATAAAGCCTGTTCTCACAGACCTATATGTCAGTAAAAGAACACAGAAAAATAATCAAAGAATAACACATTGAAGCCAAGTGATAACAATTGATATGAAAAGAATTAAAGCAGAATAAAGGGCATAGAGTAATTTAGGATATAGTGTTATGCTCGAATTTGAGACTTCCAAAAGACCACCAGAGACCAAGATTGATATAAGCAGCAAAGAGGTGTTTATTGGGAGCTAGCAACTGGTGATGCTGAGAGACCCCGAGCCCAGGGTTTGCAGCAGTTTTATACACTCTTTGGGGAAGGCAGGGACTTCACATACATCATAGCATCTTTTAGCAAATCATCACACATCGCAACTCTAAAACATGATTAGCACATTCACTGGCAGGAATAAGTTGAGTAAGGGTGATTGGTTAGTAAAAAAGGGAGATTTGTTTGAACTGATTGGTTTAAACCACGAGGGGAGTACGTGCTGAACTACATGGTTTTCCAACATGTTATCAGCCACCATAAACTACTGGGGGGTCATCTGGCATCCCACATCAACCACCATAAACTACTGGGAGGGTCATCTGGCATCCCAGGTATTTCCCTGTCTCATGCTGATTGGTGGCTGCTAGGGGGTTGCTATGGATCCCCACCTAGCCTGACTGAGTCAGGGACACCTGGCACAGCAGATCTCTCCTGCTGTTACAACTCAGCAGGGTGGGAATGTGCCTAGGAGTGCTCTGTGGGTCTTTCCAAGAACAAGGGTCATGCCCCCTTCCTTGGACAGGCTTTGCTCTGAGGTAGAGACTGGTTTTTCAATAGGAATAAAGGATATAGATTAATTTAAATAGAATGATTACAAAAATATATTTGATAATTACTTTTAAGCAAAGACTTTAAGGACAGGACGTGAGAAGGTGAGCCATGAGGTTATTTGGAGGAAAAGGCCTCTGGGGTACGAATTCCGAGGTTGGTGTGTGTTGGAGTGTCAAACAACAAGGAGACAAGGAGGGCAGTGTCTGGAGAAAACTGAACAAAGGGGAATTATAGACGATAAGGCCTGAGGGGTTACCTGGGACGTATCATGGAGTGTTCCAGGCCTAAACTTATGTTTTACTTTGAATAAGTTAGAAGGATTTGAGCAGAATGGTGTTTTGTTTTTAAGATCATTTCTGGCTTTTATGGAGAAAAGCTATGGGGCAGGGGGAGGACAGGAAGAGCAGTTTCGAGGTTTTTTGCAAATCAAGGTGGGAGATGCAGACCAGAGGGGTAGATGCACAGGTGAAGCATCTGCCAAATTCAAAAGTGAAGCTGACAAATCTGCCCATGGATTGGATTGGGATCATAAGAGAGAAGAGTCAAGGATGATTTGAATATTTTGGCTTAGACAACTGGAAGAAGGGGATTGTCATTTTCAAAGGGGAAAAGCTAAGACGAGAGCACATTTAGAGAGAAGTGGGAAGCAAGAGTTTGATTGGGGGTGGGGGGTGTTTGTTGGGTTTGAAATGTTTATTAGATATCTAAGTAGAAATATCAAGTAAGCAATTGGAAATATGAGTCTGGAGTTCAGGGGCAAGAATAAGGCTGGAGATAAAAATGGTGAGTCATCAATGTGGAGAAGCCAGGGAACTGGATGAGCTCATCCTGAGAGTGACTGAAGGTAAAGACTGGCACAAGGATTGAGTGAGCCCCAGGGCACCAGTCCAGGAGTAAGAGGAGGGCAGAACAGAGGTAAGAGGAAATCAAAAGAGAATCCTCAGGCAAAAATGAAGGAGTGTTTTCAGAAGGAGAGAGTGACAATCTGTACCAAAAGCTGCCAATGGGTTGAATAAGGTGGGGGCTACAAATTGACCATTGCATTTGATGACATAAAGGTCATTATCAACCTTGACAGTTTTGGTCTTTCAAGATTTAAAAAAAAAAAAAAAAAGAACAGACTAGCGTAGATTTCTCAAAGCTCTCAAGGAGTTTAGCTATAAAGGATCAAAGAAAAGGATTGGTAGACAGAGGACAATGAGGAGACAAGAGAGTGTATTGCTGTTTTAAGGTGGTAGACACCAAACATGCTTTTAAGGCAATGAATTGAGCCAGTAGAGAGGGAACAAATTACATGAGACAGACAGGTAAAGTGCAGACTTGAAGTTCTTAAGCTGACAAGAGAGGACAAGACCCAATTCACCAGTTGGCCTCAGGAGAAGAAAGTCTGCCTTTGAAACAGGAAAAAAAAAGTCAAGCCTTTAGACTCAGCTACAAATACCTGAATGAATGTGATGGTTGGGGGTGCAGAACTATCTCCTAGGTTTATCCTATTTACCTACTGAATTTAAAAGTGAAGTAATCAGTTGAGAGTGAGGGGAGGAGCAGAGATATTGAGGATTAATAGTGAAATAATGATTGACTAAGGAAATGTAGCAGAATGTATTGGGCAACCCCAGTGACCTCCTTGAGATTTGTGGCCCTGAAACTTTTTTCTTCCCCCAATTCTGGGGATTGAACCCAGGGCCTTGCACTTGAATTTCAGATAAGGCCAGCAATGTCTTGCAGGAATGAAAAGAGTAGAGGGTGGATTTAACCGGAGCTGGCTTTTTTTCCACGTGCCTATGACAGAGGGAATGAGGAGCAAGGGAGTTAAAGATGTACTCCTCCTCACCATAATTATAATCACAACTCTCATAATTTATTCATCATCTATGATGACACTAAGGACTAGGACACCATGCTTAGCACTTTACAGAATTTATCTGTAATCTTTGCAACAAGTCCTAATGGTAGCTCGGGACATGATCTGGCTCATCAGTGGAAGAGCTGTGCTCAGGACTGTGAAACAAGAGAAGTAAATCATTCCGACTCAGAAACAAATAGCTGAATGAATGTATCCATAAATGATGGGGAAAGAGAAGACCCATCTAATACGGTATTCTCCAAGGAAAACAGGAGAATGTGCAGTTGGAAAAAGCAATGTCTAATCCCCAGCTATTTTACTACTTCTATATCTTAAACCCCATTCTGTTAACCTCATGCCTTTGATAAGGTTTTGTGAAAAACCACAGCCTGTTCTTATAAGTTTGAAAGATTTAGAATGGGACCTCTATCCACAGCTGGGACAAAGTGCTGTGCTAACTGCTCCAGAAGCCTGAAGAAACTTACAAGAAGTGAAGAAACCCCAAAATGCCATCTAGATGAAGAGGAGACATGCAAGTATTCCCTGGGGACTCTCAGATCAAGGACATAAGTAACTTGCCAACCAAGGAAGATAAGGAAACCCACTGTCACCATAGGAGGGGAGCTCCAGAGGTCTGGGGTGGTAGAATTACACAAATGACACAAAGTCTCTACCACACAGTCTGAACAGTACTTGCAAATATTCATGTCAATTCCTTACATACAATGTAAATACAAGAAATCTATCCCTTGTAATTTATCACTTAGATTTTTGTGGTCCTACCCTAGGTACACAGGGCCATTCAAAAGACACAAAGTGATAAGGAATGCCTCAAATGCAAAGAGAAAGAGAGAGTATGTTGCTAAGCAGCTATTCACAACTCTTTTTCTCAAAATCCATGTCAAGTAGTCTAGGTTTCAACCATGAAGAATTTATATAAAGCTTATTACTTCCCATATCTTCTATAAAGATAAGGCACAATCTTTTCCCTCCCCACTAAACTCATTGAAATTGAATTCTGTGGCCCTTTTCTTTTTTCTACTTTCTTTTTTTCATTGGCAAAGTTTCATAGCATACCTCTTTTCATAAAATTTGGAAAATATGGAAATACAGTGTAAAATTCAACATAAACTCAGTGTCATAGCAAAACACTGATGACATTCCTGAGCATTAAATTCCAGACCAAGAATTTAAGAATGTACACATACACACACATTCATACATGCACACATGCTCACAAGCGTCTCTCATTATCTTCAGTACCTGGATGTTTTATGGTTCTCAAAAAATGCTGGGAAGCAAATTTTCAGTTAACTGGAACCTATATTTCATTACTCAAAATATAAAGATAAAATATGTTCTTAGCCCATCAAAACCCTCCCAATAACTTCCTCAAATATCATTAAATTAATTCCCCAACATCAATGTAACAAGCCACCAAGAATTTCTGCATAGTACAGAGCATATAAAACACCAATTACTTAATTATGAAACTCTTAATGAACTCATTAGTATGCATGTTTGCATACAGTACAAATGGAGACTGTACATTAGCAAATCCAAATTACATTTTCCTTCTACACCACAGGAAATACACACCATAATGCAACAATAAACTAATGAATCAGAAAATAAAAATAACATCTGAACTGAGACTGGGCAGAAGAAATCTCTGGTGTCCTTGAAAGTATAGACCTAGACCGTAAGGGAAAGGGTGAGGAAGACAACAGCAAAATGCACCACAGTTTAGACTCTTACCAAGAACAGGGGCCTGCAGCACTCCATGCATCCTCTTGCCAGGAGTCAGGGAGATTTAAGAATTTTCCTTAGCAAGTAATTTACAAATTCCTCATACTCTTTGACCCTTACTGTGTGAACATTCACTGTCATCACTTGTGAAAAAAAAAAAGATCAAAAATTGGTTAACTAGTTTTCCATTCAAATTCATTGTCAAAATGGTAATTTTTAAAAAGCAAAGCATTTGACATATTTTGCATCTGCATGTACATATACACATAAAGCCCACATACATTCATACACATATTGCCATGCATTTTGTAAACAGAAATCACTTTTTCATTAATATTTGCTAATATGTTTTCCATGCCATCAGTTTCCAAGTCATTAATCTTAATGATGAATGGTGTTCTGTTATACCCAAATTAATAAATCATTACTTTCTTACTGTTCATTTGTTTCCAATTGTCTATTATGATAGAAATGTTTTTTAGGCAAGTCTTAGTGAAAATTTGTGATTATCTTAGAATTCTTGAAAGTAGAACTACTGAGTCACTGGATGTAAACATTTATGATTCTCTTGACTCATTTTGCCAAATCATCCTTCAGAAAAGTCATACTATGTAAATACCCTTTGCAATATAGGAGAGGGTTTATACCAACTACTTCCTCCAAAATATGCATTTTTAAAAAAAATAAGAAAGAAACAACTTTGCCAGCTTGGTGACAATGATGTTCCTGTGTTTAAATAGCATTTCTCTTACTATTTCCATTTGATTTGTTGATCACTCGTATTTATTGAACATTTATATTTCCTTATTTTATGAATTTTCTGTTCATGTTTTGCCCATATTCCTTGTTTACCTTTTAAAATTTTATTCAGAAAACATATTTTTATATTAAGTATAATTTCCCAATCTCTTTAATTTACATCATGAGCATTCTTTTCTTCTCAAAGTCTAAGGAATTCCAAAGTTTGAGCTATATTCTCATTTACCCAAATGAATTGGATCCCCTTAGGAGTATTTGCTGGTATAAAACAAACCTCATCTATTTACAGCAGAGAATCTATGAAATTTTCCCCCACCCACTTCAAAAGCTTTCCTCCTTCACACTGTGTGGGAGATCCACATTTTCGGCACTCTTCTATGTCTCCCTAGACCCATCTTGATTTTCAGGCAGGTCTTATAGACTGGTCAGGTGGTTCCTGCAGTCCTCTCCCAGAAGCACTCAGGCTCTGAGATTCCAGATCTTTCAAGCTGGGCAAAGAGAGTTGACCAGACCTGAGGCCTTGGTCAAGTTAGTCCCTTAACTATTGTTCAGGCCTCACTCTGTTCTTCATCTGTAAAATAAAGAGCAAGATCCAGATAATTTCCAACATTTCTTTCAGCTCTACCCTTCTAAGCTCTCTGATATAGTTAATATTAGATGTGCCTGCAAATCACTTTTCATTGAAGGGCGTTAAAACAGTTCATTGGATTTGAATGCTGAATTCTTTATTCTGCTGTCTTTGTCTTGAGTAATATCACTATGTTTCCATGTATTTATTCACTGAAAATTGACTTTAGAAAACTCAATATATTTCATTAAACACATTTATTCATTCAACAAACATTTAATAAGCACTCATAGTGTGCCAGGCACGATACTTAGCCCTGAGGAAACAGTGGTGTATGAGAACAGCTGTTGCTTGCTAGGACATCCTAGTGAAGTAGGATGATTTGTAAATAAACAACTACATTCATGCAAGATGATACTGATGACGAGTGCATAAAATCACTCTGCAATCACTAACAAACCATGCAGAGTAATGAAAACTTCACAGTGCAGCTGACTTGAGCAAAGGCCAGAAGCAAACATATGGATTGCCTAGCATGGGAAGGAGTTGCAAGTGGAGGGATCATAAGGAGAAGGCTGAAGGTGTGACCCAGCCTGGCACACTTGGGGGACTGCAGGCCTGGGTTATACTTGGGGACTTGTCAGACAAGAAGCTTGGAAAAAAAACAGTCTAGAGCTTTGACTTGTCTCAAAAAAGATATAGATGTGTTGTTAATAGAGGAGATTTGGTTTATTTTAAACATTTTTATATGTAAATAATTTATACTTATTTTTGAATATTGAATCTCATTACATTATAGAGAATAAATTACAAAGAAGGGAGATGAGAGGATGAAAATTTTAGGCCTTTACAAATAGTCCAGAAGAAATATTATAAGAGTCTAAACTTAGGTACAATGGACATTTATTAGAATCACGTACAGTATTATAATGATTTGCTTTTTGTAGAATTAAAAGAAAAATAGAATGTACTATCCAGCTGCAAAACTGTCATGGGCTGTCATAAACATCAAGATTATTTTGTTTTAAAAAGTTATAATTTTACAAGCATTTACTCATAGGCGTTATTTATAACAACACAATATTCTTTTAAAAATAGCCTGAAGATTTCATTTCCCCCATGTTACTATCTGTTAAAACTGTAGGTAAATTGGAATAGTATATTCTAAAAGAAAAAGAATTATCCAGAATTTGAAATCATAACTTTCAATCTCTTTTAAGATTATATCACCTCTGCAATTGTTTCAGGGCTGCTTATGCCTCCCTCTGACATGAATTCTTTTTAAGAATCAAATCCTCTGTCTCTGAGTAGCAAGGCCAAGGTCATTTTCATTGATATAAGTTAGAGATCTGATTCTGTAAGCATTCCTAAAATGAGTTTCTTCTAATCTTTACACAGGTAGCTTTCTCTAACTATCCACCCACTGCATTTTCTCCCTCAGGGTAATAATTCATCCAAAAATTATTCAGATACAAGCATTTTGTGATATCAACTGAATTTTCTGTGCTAGTAATAGTGTATTTTGAGCTAATTATAACTCCCAAGTCCTTTATTCAATCAAAAACATGTTTCCCATCAGAAAACACTTCAAGAATAAAGTATTGGTCCTTATATTCTTTTGAAAAATATGGGGGTTCATCCACAAGAGTGATAAGCTTTTCTTTCAACTTTAACATTCCATGATTATCTATAAAATCAACAACAGTTTCATTCATATTTTATTTTAAGAAATTATATCTGAAATTTGTGGAGTAAATTGTTTTTTAATTATTTTATTTTCAAAATTTCCAAAATAATTTGTATTCTTCAATAATTATTAATATTTTTCTACATATAAGATGTAATTTAAGAAAAAAATTGTTTGCACTATCTTGAATAATAGGGAGGGAAAAAAATCACAGAAATTTCAAAACTATTAAGAGAATATCATATTATAAGGATGTTTCCAGCAAAGGGTGGGCATGAGGGTTAATTGAAGAGTCAAGAAAGCATTCATGAAAGAAATGGAATTTGAGGCCAAATTTGAAAAATGAATCAGCTTTCATTCAAAAGGAGTGGAGAGAATGTGTCCATTTCAAGGAACAGAAAGTACAGGAGTACAACTTGGGCTAGTATTGGAGGATACTACAAAAGCAGAGCTAAATGCAAAAGTTAGAAAATACAAAGAGCCAAGAAAAAGACAGGGATCAGTTAATGAAAGGCCACTGTATTTGTAAGTATTCTTTTGGTTGTCACAGAACATCCAACTTCACCAGAAAATAGAATATACCTCTGAAATAACTGAAAGGCTACCTTAGGTTTACTTGAGGTGTGGTTTATTTAAAGGCAAAAATTCCATAGCCCAAAAACTACTCAGACTCTTTCTCCCCCAGGTTGGTTTCTTTTTCAGGTTAGTAAATCTAGACACTGGCAGCTTCAAAGTTTGTACCATTAGAGACCAATCCATTGAACAATTACTATGCTCCCAAACAGTTCTGGAGCTGAGTCCCTGTGCCCTGGTTGACTCACTCGGGCCATATGCCCAAACCTACTGTGACCAATGGGGATTGAAGGCACTGGTTGATTCAACTTGGCCTTATGTCCCAACCCAAGAACAAAGATGCCAAAAAAGGACAAGAGGTGGTTTTGCAAGCAATGAGGCCCCCTCCCCTTAGAAGAATATGTGAGTCTTGGCAGCAAACTAGACTCCATGACTATGAATAAGAGGCTAAAGATTTGGATGTTAATAGGCAATAGGAAGTCATTAAAAGTTCTTGAACTGGATAACTGCATGATTAATGCTGGCCTTTATGAAACTCATCTATCTGCAATGCATATGATACATTGGAGCAGGAGGTGGACAGGAGTGATAGAAGTAGCATTGAGATTGGTGACAGGTGTAGGGAATCTAAACAGATTGCTGGGCAGTGGTCAGAGTAAAAAGCAAGAGTCAAAAGCAAGAGACATTTTTGTTTGTGAATATTTTTTCTCACCAAGACCAAGAAACTTTGGAAAGTACATTTAATATTAAAAGCAATACTGGGTTGCTAAAGGAACATTGTCATAAAGAATGAACAAATGCTAATGATTTCAATGTAATTTCTTAAATGGGTTTAATAGGAGGTCTGACTATAAAGCGCCCAGCTTGTTTGCTCATTTGGAAGAACATTGCTGCCATCTCCCAGTCACCAGGGCCCATGAACTTTTCTTCATTCATAACTCCCCTGGCAGTGTAGGGTCTGCTGTGTGGGCTTTCCACTTTCCTCCCAGATCCAGTGCCCTGAACACCAGCTAATCCCATTCAGTGTGTCAAAGAGACAGAAAGGGCAAGTGGGCAAACTTTAACGAAATGTTCCTTCCTTTAACAGAACAATAAAAACCAATTAGTCGTTTTAATTTGGGTCTACAGTTATTTTGACTTTTGTTCTCTCCCACACCATCTTTCAGCAGCAGGGTTTGAATTGTAAAGATTATAAAAGAATGGCTGAATCACCAAAAGACTATTTATTATCCTTGATTTTTTTTTTTACCAGAACACTAATTTCATCATTTTCAAAGATTTAATCCTGCATTTTCAATACCCATTTAATATGCAGGAGGATTCACTTACTAACAAGCAAAAGTTAATTGGATCAATACAAAATAGATTCTACTGCTACCTCTCAACTCCTAATTTTATTGTAGTTACTAAAATTTCAGTGGTATTAGCACATTTAGTGCTGTTAGAAAGCAGGCGTGCTATAATATTATGTCAAGCCCACTGACCACTCAAAATATAGGGGCATTATTTTTAAAAATGGAGAGATATATATGATATGCGTTTCTCTAGGTACATGTGCCATTATTGCAAAAGACAAGAGCCAGTTTTGGCACAACTTTACAGAAACAAATCTTTGAAGTTTTATGGTGCATATGAGGCACTTGGGGATCATCTTGAAATGCAAATTTCAATTCAGTATGACAGGAATGGGATTCAAGTCTACATTTCTAACAAATTCCCAGGAGGCACCCACACTGCTCCTCCACAGACCACACTTGAGTAACAAGGGTCTTTGAATTTAATTACAAAATGAGAAAAAAGTTTGGCACTTGAGATCTGGCCTTAAAGCGTATCTAATCTAGCTTGCAAAATAACAGCAAAGTAAAAGGAGTGAGATATGGGTTTATCTACCTCAGAAACAAGGCATCTCCTAATGAATCTCTCCTCATTTAGCTTTGCTATCATGGTCCAGTCATTTTAAGTCAGATGCTGCACATGGTAACATTACTGCCAGTGAGATATATCCCTTTGTGTAGGCTTAGTTAGGATGATTCATTAGTAACTCTATCTTCCAAGTACATATGTAGACATTATTATGATAGATGCAATTGTTGGAGTTTGGTACACATTACAAATTCATCTTCTGAGTTGTTTTTACATAATTCTAATATTAAAATGAAAACTAGAAAATCTTGTGAAAGGTAAAATAAAGTAGTTAGATGTTTGGCAGAAATTTCCATTTTTATTCAGATATTCCTGGCATCAAAGTAGATAATAGCTGTTGTCACTTGTCTTTGTTCCCCCCCAAAAATCACACTCTTTCCTAACTCTGGTGTCTGGTTACTTTGCCTTCTGTTAGTTTACCATAATGATTCCCTGAAGAGAACAGAGATTATGCTGAGATGTTTCTCTAGGGTTACTGCAGTAACAGAATAATAAAAGCTCTATACTTTTTTCTTTTAAGATCTCTTAAAGGGCTGGGGTTGTGGCTCAGTGGTAGAGCTCTTGCCTAGCATGTGTGAGGCACTAGTTTGATCCCCAACACCACATAAAAAAACTAAATAAACAGAATAAAGGTGTTGTGTCCATCTACAATTAAAAATATTTTTTTAAAAAGAGATATCTTAAAAACAACCAAATTTGCAAAAATGAATTACTACAAATATATTATGACTCAGTTTTTTGTTATATGTATATTGCACAAATGTTTAGGGTTCATCAGAAAACAGTTCACACCTGTCCATTTTCCCCCTGGTATATCTACTTGAATATGAAAAGTTTCTTTTTGTACCAAAACATCAAATTACTTGAGCTAATATACTAGATTTGGACAAACATTTAGTCTATCCAAATAGGATATACATAAAAAGCTAGATGGTTCTGTGAACCAATAGTATCCTAAGATATTGACACTTGAACTGATAATCAACCAAGTGACTTTGCCTACAAAGCTCATGTTTATAGGAATTGAAGGACATTTTCACCATAGAGAAGATTAAAGTTTAAACTTGAGGAGGGTGGTGTTAACGTTGGACATTAGATGCAAACTCTTAAATAAGAGTAATTGTGGAATCTCTGTATATGTTTTTAAAGAAGTCTAAACAGATTGACCTTTCTGATATGGTAAATGTCTTTGTATCAGGAAGCTGAAGTATAGGTTCATTGGCCCCTTGTACAGCACTCCCACATACTAAGGTGTCAATAAATATGAATGAACCAATGAATGGATTTTCCAATTAATGAATGGAAAGCTATTAGAGAGAAGCAGCTCTAACACTCTGAATTTCTACGTAAGCAAACCAAAATCCAACTTGATGTATACAGTCATAGTTTAGGAAAACAAAATTAAGCTTAGCCAATCAGAAACCACTGGACTTTCCATTGTAATGATCCAAATAAGGGCACTGCTACACTTTAACCAAATAATTTCTTTTCTGTGCCAGCACATTCACCCATAAAAGCCTTCCTTTCAACTATTGCTGGCAATGTCCCCAATTGCCCAATTCATGAATAGCTGCTTGCTCAAATAAACTCTTCAAAATTTTAATGTGCCTCAGTTTATCTTTTAAAATAATGAATGACTATAGAGAAGAAATACTTCACAGAGACAATCTTCCATCCCTGAGATTTTATGGATGTAGGAGCAACTAAATGAGTTACTTGGGTTTAAAAAGAAGGTATGCTAAGTTTTATCTTCAACTCTAGGTAGTTGCCAGGCTAATTCAAATGCTTTTATGGTCATTGGCTTCTTGAATCTACTGTTAGATAATAATTAATATATAATAGATTAGAAAGCTTTTACTTCACTGTTACTTCAAATATTTCTAGCACTTTGAAATCAAAATGTCAGAATTTCCCCAAGATGTTTAGACCAACAAGCCAGTATAAAAAATTATCCTCTTTTAAATTTGTAGCACTTGAGGTTTCTGGAAATCAGCATTCATCTTTTCTGGACTGGAAAAAAATCTATTTACATATTCATGTGTATAGTTGCTTATAATTTACCACCCTTTGCATATATTCAGTCCTCAGCAGCCCTGTTAGGCAGATATCTGCCTTATTTCAAAAGTGAGAAAGGAGGGAGTTTATACATTCACCCCAGAGAGTAGTGACACTGTGAGATGGAACAAGCATTTCTACCTGCTGAATTCTGGTCCTGTTTCTGTCCTATAAAACAAGAACTGTATTGTCCTTTATAATTTACAACATTTGTGAACACGATCAATCTTTAGGATAAAACAGTGAGTTTATTATGCAGAGGATAGTCACGAAAAAGCTGAAATCCGATGAAACAAAATTGTCCAAGGTTAACTATTGGTGGAGTCTAATAGAAATGCATGCCTCCTGCCTACAAGTCTTGGTCCACTTGCTTTGTTGTTTTAGGACCTCAGATGCATTGAATTAGATTAATCACTTTTTGGTTCATTTCCCATTCTCTTCACTGGTCCTTGCATGGTTCTGTTTTATTTAGTTACATAATTATTTTTTTAAAAGAGTAGTAAGTGTCCTGTGAATCACCAACATGAAAGCAAAGATGTTGACAATTAACCTTCATGTAAAATATTTCTTCATCCCTTGCCCCTGCCTTCCCTCACCTGGCATTATCAAAATTTTGAATACTATATCAGTTATTTTCCTGCTTTCTTTTTCATGTAGTCACATGAATACATGTGACTATATGAATACATATTTATATTCCTAGGGAGTTTATAGTTTCATGTTTTTAGCTTTGTGAAAATTATATCATGCCATAGGTAGTATTTTAGGGATTGTATTATGCTGTCCATAATTTGGGAGGCATATTGTAGGATTGGAGATCCTTCTGCTAACCAAACTAATCACAGTTCACACACAGGGTTCATACACCAGCTCTTTGTGTACATGTGTGCACCTATAAACATTCAATGTATAAATTACATCAAACTCTCCAGTCTCTTCGACTTAAGAAATATTTAAATGCACTCCACCTATTATATGGTAAAACTCGTTCAACAAATATTTATTGAGTGCCTACGATGTGCCAAGGGATACATCAGTGCCAAAACAGTTCAATCTTTTCTTTCTCCATTCCCCTCCCCCAAATACCTGATCTCATAGAAATAACATTGTATAGGATAGACAATAAATAAAAATAAAAACGGAAAATATAGAGGATTGGGGGTGATTTTAAGTGCTTGGGAGTAAAAACCGAGTGTGTAAGACCCTTGAATACTGGGGTTTGGCATTTTAAACAGAATGCTCAGCTATTAACTGGAGGTGGGACGGAAGAATCCTTATTCAGAGGGTGATATGAAGGTAACTTGCCAGAGAGCTGAATCAGAACCAAGTAAACTCTTCGGAACCTCCTCACGTTTAACCTATTGTGTCTGCAGGATACGGGATCAGACGATAAGTATGTCCCCCCCAGAGAGATAATTCATTTTCTCCCACGTTTCTTCCAGCTGGTGGTCCCCTCCATTAAGAATCGCCCTCGAAGCCCAGGCCACACCTGGACTCCACGAGCCAAGCGCTTAACACTAGCGGGACCAACGCTCGCGCGCACTTTGCTGAGCCCCCGCGCGCGCACCCCTGAGCACNNNNCCCCTCTCGGCGGCTGCGGCGGTGGCTGGTGTGGGCGCTCACGTCAGGGCTGGGAGGAGGAGGGGGTTCGCGGGGAAGAGAGTGAGAGACATGAGGCAGCCTAGCAGGAAGCGAGAAAGAGTTCGGTGGAGGAGTGAGTTTTAGAGGCGCCCGGCAAGCAGGATCTGCGCCTGCTGGAGAGCGTGGCCGACTGGGCTCCTCGCCTCCTCCTCGCTCTGCTGTGTCCGCTTTCAGCACCCCGAGTGGAGAACAGTTCCCGGCAGCCCGCAGCGCTGCCAAGGGGCCGCCGGCAAGCCAGGGTACCTCAGCCTTCGAGGGGGGTCAGAGGGACCCTCTGAGAACCCAGTGTGCACTCCACCGTCTCCCCTATTTGGTGTGCAAGTAAACCCGGGGGGAAAGCATCCGGCGGCCTCAGGGAGCCCTGAAGAAGCCGAAGCAGAATGTACCAGGGACACATGCAGGTAAGATATTTCCATGCTGCTGGAAAGAAACCTTGGAGCTAATTTAAGAGCAAGGTGGTTCACCAAGTTACTATGGTTAAGTACTGCCTTCACACAACTCAACAAGTGAAGTGGTGCAACATGACCATGGCATTTCTGTCGGGTGCTGTCAGTAGAATTAGACAGTTTTCTGAGGGTGGGATAGGGGAGGAAAGACCTCGGAACTTCGATTGGGGAAGTTTGTTTTCTGTGCATTCCCTGAGCCTGTTCCTTTAAACAGGATCAAGGAATCCAAACAGAGGAAACCCTGGAGATGACCGTGTTTCCGTTGTAATCCTATTGATGCATCTCGGCATGTATGTCAGCTGAAGGGCAAACAATAATAGGAAAGACAAAGCTTTTTCTTTGTCCGTCTGCAAAGGTTTCTTGAGAGTTAGAACACTTTACCACTTTTGCATGATTTTTTTAAATGCTATTTTTAAAAAATGGTTTATGCTATATTTTCCCCCTTCAGACCATGGGATGTTGTCACCTATCCCATTAGTCACAGGATGATTTGAGAGAATGAATTTCTAGCATGTGTCCAAGAGGCTCTAATGTTTTCCAGGGGAGGTGCTTCTCCTGCTTGTTATTAATGCTCATCTGAGCTGAAGCGCTGCTTCTTTCAGATGCAAGCACTCTACTCTTTTGGGCAAGATTACTTTAACCTTGACTCCAGTTCTCATTCACACAATTGGTTCCTCCTTATAAAGGCAGATGTATGCTCTGGGAGAAAAAAAATGAAATACTAACTCAGCTTCCTCAAGTATGAACTGAGCTCTTTTTGTTGTCCCTAAATGCTTTAGTCATCAGGTTTGATGTTTGGGTTTCTTTTCCACTCCAAAGATGTTCAAATACAATCATCATATGAAATGCCTTCATCCTGGTGTGCAGCCTGTGAATACCTAGGATGCTGCTTCTGTGTCTTTTAGAGCAATTGGAAATAGATAAATAAATATGTTCTTGCATTCATGACTTAATGTTACTCAATATTCGATTTCTAGGTCTTGGGAAAATTCTTTTGAACTATAATTTACTTTTGTGTAGTGCACAGTATGGTATCATATTCCTAAGTTTGGTAAGAATTCTGAATCGGCACTACCAGAATTCCAAAAGCATTTCTCATAGTACTGACATTCTGTTTTGAAAATTAATGAAATTATATCACATTAATGGATAATAATTAGTGACTGAAATATATTTATAACTATATGGTAAATGTGCTCTACATGTTTCTTATAAGTGCTATACTAATTGGAAAGTTCAGGATCAAAGAAGCTTTCAACTGATGACTGCTGAAAAAATTAACAAAGGATTATTACTCCAATTTTATGTTTCATTTTCACCCAAGAATGATACTTAAATTTTTATTTATTATCTATTTATTCATCCTAAACAGCTTCTTCATGAGGGTAAAGTAGGAAAGTTTTAATAAATAGTCTATTCTAGAAAATTGCTCATCCACAGAAAGTTCATAGTTGACAACTTAGTGCAATTTATAAAAACTTTCTACAATATTTTTGTTTGAAAAAAATATGTTATTGTGAATGAAGAATCAAAGCAACACTCTGGTAATTTCATGCCCCCCCCCCCGTCCCCAAACAATTATAACTCGGTTTTCTGAATAGTTCAGGGAAGGGTGTTGTTGAAACTTGAATTGTCTAGAACAATTTTCTGAGGGTTGAATTTCAATTTGAGAGAATAGAAAAAATAAAACTCTGCATATGCTCCCAACTTGATGTTCCTTGCTTGTGCACTGCTGTAACAGCAAATATGATGGCTGGCAGTAAAACTCCAAAATCTTTTCTGCCAAGCCTAACTTGAAAATGGAACTAAATAAAGAATGTCATCAATATAGTTGCCAAAATTTCAAAGCTCAATACTTTTTCCCTCTTTACTATTGGCCACTAATGTTAAACTTAAAATTTCCAAGGCTGTAATAGGTATGCTTAGTAAGTATTCAATGATATGATCTGAATTGGAATTCTTCTCACCCAAAAAACCACCCATTACAACCCAAATTATGGTGAACTTTTGTTTACATGTTACACACCAAATCTCTTTCTCAAAGAATATTATTTAGCCAGTAGATGAAATTTCCACTGTGTTGGTATATTCAGATTAGATAAAGAATGGCTCCTTCTCAGAGATACCATTATTCTGTGTGTACCTGATTCTGAACACAGATGAGAAGAAACAGTCCAAACACTCCAATTATGTGTTAAAATCTGAACACACATTTGGTGAAGTAGACTAAGGATGAGCAAAATTTCCTAACATTTCTTCCAACTTTGGAGTTATTTCCAACACTGGTGTTACTTGGCTGATACCTTAAAACAGGAGTGAAACAGAAAATGTTTACAATCATTTACTATGCCTTTTAATTCTCTTTTTTGTACCCAAGTTTATTTCAAAATAAAGCACTTTGGGAGTGGGAGGAGGTGTTCCCATGAAGCCCTTAAAATATTCTAATTTAAAACTCTTGTGGTACCTTTGTTTTTGCAACTTAATGATTTTGCACATAAGGTCTACTCATTGTGATATGCAGAGCTAATACATCTAGTTTGTGGTAGAACCTAAATTCATTTTAGAAGCCAGAGGCTTAAAAAAGCAAACATTTGGTTTGTTCTGATAGTTCATTAGAAGATAAAAATTGGCATCTATTGCAAATAGATAGTGCATAAAATGGTAGCATATATTTCTTGGTTTCATGGTAAATGCCACAAGTATATTTCTTAGTTACGGGGCCCTAGAGCTGTGTTGTTTTCCAACCATCTTGCCAATTTTCTCCCAGGGGAATTAATCACCCCAGCAACTTAAGCAAAGATGGTTTCTTTAGTGCCTGTTTAGGTTGCTTCTTTTCCCTTTGACCAAGGAAGCCAGTGGTGATTAAACATACTTTAACATTTATTCTGACAAACAGTTTTATTACTCATAGATGACCTATGGTCTTAAGCCCAATAATACCTCTGTGTGCTCAGTGCTAAGTTGTTTATTTGTATGTGTTCATTTGAGTTAACACTGCCAATTAGAGCAAAGTTGTTACCTGTCTCTGAATATTTCATTAATCAAACTTGATTTTTTTTTCTGGGGTAGTATAAATATAGAGCAATATCATTTCAATTTTGAACTAAGTTTTTTTTATTGTTAATGAAGCATCCATAGTAATTTCTGTTTTGCCATAAAAGAAAGTTATTTCAGAAGGCAATCAAAAAAAATCTATTTGTGATTTTAACTGATCTTTATCATAGGTATGGAAAACAGATTTTTTTTCTTATTCAGGCCATATGAGGAATCAGTACACTCCTTCTAGCTTCACAAGATATCTAAGCCAAAAAATTTTTAAATGATAAAAAGTATAAGGTTATTAACAGCTTTAAAAGGGGTTTGTGCTTGTTTTTATTCATGACTTAAACTTTTTCTTAAAATCTTCACCAAGGGGAACAGCTTAGGTAATATACATTATGTTTACACATTAGATTTGGCCACTGGAGAGTCATTTAGACTCACTGAAAATGATGCACATAAGAAGTAAGGCCAAGGTAAGATTGTGGGATGCTGCTTTTAACATCTTTAAAAACAGCTTTTCATGGTAGAGACCCACAGCAAAACTAAAGCTGATGGTATTTATCCTGAGTACTTCCACCTCTTCAACAGATACATGCCTCCTCCCCACATGCCACCCTTTTCTATCCTATGTCATTTATTAACCCTTTACCAAGGTGTCAATTGCCAACTAATACCAATATATTGCACACGCATACCCACACAACACAGAGATATTTGCATTTTTAGAGGAGAATCTTTGTGATTACTTTGGAATGGGGCAAGGTGTGATGTTTTCAGGCAAATGAACAATGCTGGAATTTATTATGTCGTTCGTGCTGGGTGCCCCCCCCAGTTCAAAGGGTACCTGCCTCCCCTCTTCACAAGTCTTCCCACAAGTAATGATGAGCACTAGTACAATGAATTTATTGTCAGGAACATTAACTAGGACTCTATTGAAGGGAATGCATGTACAGTTACGCTGAAGCTCAAAATTATGACAAAAGCTCCAGCAAGATCCTGAAGGTGCCTTTCTACATAGTCAGTCACAAGCAAGTCATGTGTGGTACAGGCATAATGTGGAGCCCTTAACATTTAAAAAATATAATCGTTATGGCCTAATATTACAGGATGTTTGATTATCCAGAAAATCTCATTCCCCAGTGACACTCGTCAACAGTTTACATTATATACTCACTCTCAGAAACATAATATGGACTTTATAAGTTTATTTATGACTTACAAATATGCTAAAAATGTGTGCTTGAAAGTAAAAATTCTAGTATATAAATATTTTGACTATAGAATATTTTTTAAAGACTAAAAAAAAAAGGTTCAAACAGAACTTGTTAATTTTGAAATCCTGAATCTCTAGTATTACCACTGCCAGCCCTGGAAACATTAAGATGTGATGCACTATGTAGTCAAAACATCTGGCAGGCTGGGTTGTTTTTTTTTTTTTTTTCTTGCTTTTTATTGAGATCACATGTTTTCCACACTGGCATCAGCTAGAGCTGTTTAAAGCTTTTATATTTTAGTTAAATTCTTAATACGTTTTTAGAATAACCAGTGTGCAGGTGAGGGTCAACCTATCTACCTTTTCCTTAATAAGAGGCCTAAGTACAATCTGAATCTCTGGAACCTCTAAAAAAAAAAAATGACGTAATTTCAAATAGGCTGATAGAGAAAACGGGTTGCCAAGTTTCTAAAATATTTAGCACCTCTTTATAATTCTGGATTTGCAAAAGACAAAATCATCTTGAACTATAGTATGTAAACTACAAATCAGAGACCCAGGTAACTTGAATGGTGGATTCCATCTCTCACAATGACTCTTTTCTTCACTCTCACCTCACCTGCTTCTACCACACCTCACCTATTATGTACCCTTTCATAAGGATAGCAAATGGTAGCTTTCCTTTCCTAGTCTGTTGAGATTATATTATAGCCTATATATTATATACTATATAGTACAGAATATAAATAAGATAGTTAACACACTATTAGTTCAATATTAAGAAACTTGCTAATTATTCAGAGTTCACGATATAATGCAACACATTGCCAATGTTGTCTCATAATGTCATTTCTGTCTTCTTCTAACATTTTTTATTAGTGCATTATATTTATATATAATAGTGGGGTAACAAAAATGTGGTACATATAAATACAATGAGGTTTTACTCGGCTATCAGGAAGAATGAAATTATGGCATTTACTGGTAAATGGATGGAACTGAAGACTGTCATGCTAAGTGAAATAAGCCAGACTCGGAAAGCCATAATGTCATTTTTGACTGATCCTTATTAGGAACTAACATAGTACTTCTATTCATGTTCCATTAGATAAATAACCAATATTATACTCCGTGTGAGATTGCACTAAATAGATCATCTTTATGGATTGTTTTTTTTTTAGACAATTGCTGTTAGAAATTGCACAGATGAAAAGTAATGAGCTCATTTAGATAGGAAGAGGCTATTTATTCAACATTTCATTCAAGAGAAATACACAGAACTCTGACAGCAGCCGACAATGGGGTAAACCTAAGCCAAGTGATAGCTTGCATTTGCAGGTGCATATTCAACTGCCCCAAACCCCCGCCCATGCAGATACCTCTGGAAAACAAGAACAACCCTACAAAGTGAGACCTGGTGAGCAACATTTTTTTTTCTTCCCAAATGAATGCCATATGGTGATCTATGAATCATAGAGATTCCAAGAGAGGATTGGTACAGTTCTGATGCCAGAAATCTACCTAGGGAGTCACAAAATTCTCACTCCCATACACTCATTTAAAAAAATCATGTGGTTCTTTAAGCAAGTGGTATGGTAGAGGAATTCATAACCATGTCATATGAGTAATGACTAAAAGATCTGGGATGTTTGGCATGGAAAGAAAGGCTCAGAAACCACGATGACTAAGTATAAAGTATTTGAAGTGTTGTTATTTAGCAAAAGGGTAGAACTTCTCTGTATAGACTTGAGGGTTCACACTGGTATTATATCAGGATGAGGAAAAAAGCTTCTAAAGGCAATGACAGTGAGAAGGCATTGCATTTAGCACTCAGGTGGTAAGATGCCAACTTGGAGAAGGAGGAGGCCTAGGGAAAGGGAAAGCTGAAAGCTGAGCAGAGCAGTGTCCCTGTGCACACACAGGTGCCTGCTCTAAGATCAGTATGCCTCATGGAAGAAATTCATTGAAAAGCACGCTGAGAAAAACCACCTGCAGGAGAGATATGTAAATTTGCATGTGCATGTCTGTGCATCTAAGGGAAAAAAAAAAAACAGGTATAGTCAACTGTGGTAATGACCTAAAATAAGCAAAATTCAGCATTTTCTGGGGAAACATTTCCTGGCTAACTAACAGCATATAGGTAGCCATTGGTCAGAGCCCTGCCAGTATCATTACATAATGTAAGCAGATACAGTTAACAGAAAATATGGAACCTCCTTAAGGAAATAAAAAAGAAGAAACATTAAAACACTATTAGGAATAAAAATCAAAGGGAGATCAGTAGAATAGAGGAAAGGAACTAGGGGGAGGGAAAGGAAAAATACTGGGGAGCAATATTAGCCAAATCATACTGTTATATTGTTTGCATGTATGAATATGTTAAAAACAAATCCCACCTTATGTTCAACTACAATGCACCAATAAACATGTGGGGGGAAAAAAAACACCATGAAGAAATGAAGCCACTAGGGCTGCCAAACAGCCCTCCACCTGCCTTCACATGGGTGTTAAGAGAAATGTGTTCTGCTCCTGAGTGGTATCTGGCCATTTAGTCGCATTTGAATCAGCAGGTGAGTACATGCATGTGAAATACCTGAGAGTTTGTTAGGAATGCAGAACCTCAGCTCTTACTCCAGACCTACTGAATCAGAAACTGATTTTTTTTTTTCAAAATATCCAGTGACTTATATGCACATCAACATTTGAGAAATACTGACCTGAATAACCACTACTCAGAAAACAGAGCCTGGTCAATTGAGCTGATGTTGGGTAGCTTTCTGACATCACAGAGGCTCAATGAGGTTCCTGAAAAGAGGAACTGGCAAAAACAGCTACCCCAATTGTTATAGTGTGAATGTCACCCTTATTTTGACATCATATTCATCATATTGACAACATGACAGTCACCCAGTGGGTTTTAGTTTTTTCTTCTGGGGAAATGCAAAATAAACCCTTTAAGTTCCATCTAAATAAGACAAACCTTCAAATATTTAGGGAACTATTATGTCTTCATTCCCTTCAATTTTTCCTTCTTCCAGATAAACAGACCAGTTCACTCAATCGTTTTTTCATAATGACATTTCTGATGCTTTAATGGATCAATGAAAGTATGGAAATGGCCATCCAAACAAGACACACTGCTCAAGGTCTGACCAGTGCCCAGTACTGTAAGACTGTTTATCTCTTAGCAAAGACATCTACTCACACAGCCTAAAACTGCTGTGGCCTCTTTTACTAAATTGTTTTCTAAATTGTTCTGATGTTTTTATTCTCTGAATCACTTGGGAGTTATTTCACAAGTGTTGGGTCTTTATACCAAAATAATCTTGGATCCAAATGTGCTGATTGGAATATTCTAGGTTAACATTTCCTTATGTCGCCAACTATTGTGCTAATATTAGCTTTGAGGTCATAGAACCCTTAATTTGAAGAACCCTTGAAAAAGTTCTGTTTAGTTATCTCATTTCACAGATGAGTAAACTGAGCCCCCCCCAATACACACACACAAATTAAGATATTTGCTCAAAAAAAAAATCACGCATTGGTTAGTTAGCAGAGCTAGTATTGGAACAAAATCTGCCTTACTCTGGTATACTATTTCCTTTGCACCTTTTTTCTTTATTTCAATGTTTGTTACGTTCAAAAATCTAAGTGAAAAGTAAACATTATAATAAACTACTACATGTTTCCAAATATCCAGGTGTTTGGTATTTAGTCACTCAAATGGATATTTCCCTGTTTTTCAATAGTGATATAACTACTTGATATTTATGTGTTCCGTTTTAGTAGTCATTTATCTGACAGTGGAAGCAGTCTGGCCTGAAAGTGTGGGAGTTTATTGTTTTGTTTTGTTTTTGTTGGATACCAGGGGTTGAACTCAGGGGCACTCAACCACTGAGCCACATCCCCCAGACCCATTTTGTATTTTATTTAGAGACAGGGTCTAATTGAATTGCTTAGCACCTCACTTTTGCTGAGGCTGGCTTTGAACACTCAGTCCTCCTGCCTCAACCTCCTGAGCCACTGGGATTAAAGATGTGCACTAGAAGTGTGTTTCATGAATGCAATGAACTGCTAAGAAAAGTTCTTGTCCAAAAAGTGTTTACCACTGTGTCTCCTGACTAGATTGACCATTTTGAGTGAACTTGTTTGTTAGCTTCTTGAAACTAGTTGCCTAAACATAAAAGTAAATCAGTCAGGGCTTCTTAGTTATAAGTAACTGAAACCAACCCTGTCTCTCACTTAAGCAGAAAGAGGATTCATTAAAATTGCATTAAAACAATGCACGTGGAAGGAATTATGAAGATAGAAAAATCACCATTTTGCAATCATCATGATAAAAATGGGTTTAAACAAGAAGGATCAACAAAAGCTAACTCTGAGGTGGGAGGTAGTTTGATTGCAAGCAGAATATTAATATAACATCAAATTATAACCTATAAATTAAAAAAAGAAAAAAAGTAACTTTTAAACAGCTAAATTGGACAGTACCTTAACTATATAATCAAAATCAAGATCTCCAATAAGGGACAGATGGATGTCATGTGCTCTGGATGTGATGCCCTGAGGAGACAACTGCTCGGGAAGTGGTCATGCTAAAATGCACAACTTGAATCTAATCATGAGAAAAACCCAGGCAAACTCAAAATGGGGGATAGTCTATAAAATAAATGGATTGCACTTTTCCAAAATATCAGTGTCATTTTAAAAATACATGGAGAGGGGGAGAAGCTGTTATAAATTTTAGGGAGACTACAGAGATAAGACACCTAAATGCAACATATGATCCTAGGTTGGATCATGGACTAGGAAAGGAACTTGATCAAGAACACCATCAATGCACACGATTGACAAAACCTGAATGTGGACAGGAGTTTAGGTTGGTATTATGTCAGTGTTAAATTTCCTGACTGGATGACAATACTGTCACTGTGTAAAAGAATATCTTTGTTCATAGGACATATGTGCTACAGTATAGAGGGGTAAAAGGGCACAGTATATGTAATTTACTCTTAATTTATTTGGAAATGATAATAATAAAATGTTTTAATGGAGACAGAGAGAGTGAAAGAGAGAGAAGAAGGAGAGAGATAATAATAAAGCAAGTATTGCAAAGTTTAAAAATTGGCGAATCTCGAGGGAAAGGTGTTTGGGAGTACTGCTATAATTTTTTTTTGTCCTGTTTGTATTGTACTGCTATAATTTTTCTGTAGGCTTCAGAGATTATTTCAAAAATAAGTCTTTTTGTTATTTTTTCTGTGGGTTATTTTTTTAGGGGGGGTACTTAGGATTGAATTCAGGGGCATGACCACCAAGCCACATCCCTAGCCCTATTTTGTATTTTATTTAGAGACAGGGTCTCACTGAGTTGCTTAGTGCCTCACCTTTGCTGAGGCATGAGCACCAGGAGACTTCTAGAACTATGCTAGAGATAAAGGGACCAGGCATCAGAGCGGGACACAAGCCAAGTTCAGCCCTGAGCCAAGCCAAAATGGACCCCAGTGCTGCCCTCACAAGACAGGGAATGCCAGAGCTTGTCCCTTGGCACACAGACTTGGACTAATTTAGCCTCTGTACTATTACTGCTGCCGCTGCTCACAGAAGCCCTATGCTGGAGTATGGGCTGCTGTCTCTCACTGCCAGGATGGATTCTCTACAGTGGATGATTCTGTGTCCAAATCCCATGTGAAAGTGGGGCCAGGCACAGCTGATTTGTAGAGCCAAACCATACATTCATAACCTAGCTGCCAGATAAACTGGAAAAATGATAATCTGCTTCCCACTGAGAATCAAAAACTGGGCCATTTCACTAATGTAGAAAAACAGTTTAGATTTTGAAAAGGTTGTTTCTTTTTTAATTTAAGCCAGGAGATGTTCACTATAATATGTTCTAGTTATTGCTTGAAAGTAAAGCAGACACCTAGCTCTCTATCTTGAGAGCAAAATAAGCACCCAGTTCTCTGTTGACTAGAGTCCAGTCTGCCTTGAGAGATGAATTAAAGGGAAATAATTCTCTTGAAACCCAGATTTATTTAGTACCACCTGCCCTTGGATACAGGCCTCTAGGAAAATATGGTAAAACTAGAGTATAATGGCTTATTAAATCATGCAGCAAAGAAGAGCAGAATGATCCTGCTATCAGTCATCAATGTCCATCTACTGATCACTCCTATTCTTTTTGAGAAATTGGAGGGCACCATGTGAAGAATTCAATAACTAATTAGGAAATTAAAATACATATCATGTACCATAGAGATAAGAACATCTTTTCCTTCCATGTGCAGGCATTTAATATGAAAAACTGGGTACATTAGTGTTACATATTCATCCAAAGGATGATTATAATCAAGACACCCTATGCATTTGAGTCATTAATATTGATATGCAATTTCTTATATAAGTCTTTAGGAAGATTTATGTAAGACCAAAAAAAGTGTTCTTAAGCTTGGGGAAAGATTTAATTAAAATAGAATCTTTGAAGTATAAAAGTCTTTAGAGTTCACATAGCACAACTTTGTCATTTCACATATGAGAAGACTGAGTCCTGATAGCTAAGACTTTTTGAATTAATTTCCCCTTTCCAAAATGAAAAAAAAAAAAGTATGCTGAAAACCGTTTGGTGGCATCATACATTACTCAATAATCTCTCTGAAGAAGCAACAAAACACATTGGTTAAGGGATTCTTCCCCAGAAGCGGCAGCCCTAAGTTCAAGTCCTAGCTTCACCACACGGGGTCTGCGTGACTCTGTTCTAATCCTCCATCCTTTCTAACCCCCACTTTGCCTGTCTGTGACACGGGATAATAAAGGTACCCATACACGGTAATGACTTTGTAAGGATTAGACAGGATCGTGAAATATAAAGGGTTTAGCACATGATAATTTGTCAGTTGATGCTGTCCCATGTTTTTATAAACTGGTAAAATATTTCTCATAGACCACGTGTGGAAAGAGGTTCACCACAGCAATGTCTGCTTTCCCTGGTGGTTCACAGTGTGACCAATGCTTCCTTCTTTTGTTCTCTCACAGTTCTGGATTTTTTTCTTTTCCCCAACCCTAACCTTTGCCTTCCATACCCTGAACATTTCCTCCTATTCACTGTTCCACTAATATGTTCCCCCGCTCAGTGAGTGTTGCTCTTCTGCACATCACCACCCCATGCCCTGCAACACACAATGAAGGGTGTCTTCTTCCATGTTTTGTTAGCACTTTATATGCATCACTGATGCCATAAGCAACATAAGACTTTAATTTTTTGTGTTTGTCAATCTCCTTGACTACTGATAAGCCCATCTGAAGCAGTGACTATATTCTATACATATTTGCACCCTTGGAGACTAGTAATGCCAGGTGCATACTCTCGCAGCAGTATATTAAATAGATAAGAGAAAGAATGAAAGAGTGAATGAATAAAGGAAATATTCCAAAGAATCCATCAAGAATAAGGACTCCAAAGTACAGTTAGGATGGCCTCTCTGATTCTAAGACACACATGGCCCCAGGATCTAGTCTATCTATTCCCATGAGTTTCAGAAGCAAATACTTATCAAGTGAAGTTTCCACACACTTGAAAGGGAATCAATTACAGAGAAAGCTTATAATTAGATTGCCCCTGTAATTAACCAACACTCCACTGTCAAAGCAGTCTTCGCAGTTTAATGGGTTCAACCTCTTTAAAGCCAGAGGATGGTCTGAGGCTGCAGATTTCGAAATATAGTACATTCCTCTATCTTTAAATTGTCATGGTCATTTAGAATTAGAATCCATCCGGGTTCTAGACACCTCCTTATCACCTCAGCTAGTTGTCAGTAACAATTTTAATAACAATGATTATATACATCCCTGACACCATGGCTGATTATTGTAGTTGGAACTGCCCCAAAAGGCTGTTGTAAAGGTTGTTGCCCTCCCCAGTTACACACACACACACAGACCAAGTCTCTTGTGCAGGAGACCTCCTTCAGAACCCTATGTATGACTATGCAAGGATGTCTGGATGAGAGGCCACAGGTTAGGTCTGATCTCCAACCTCTCCACATGTCAAGCTATGTGCTAAGAGGTGGTATTGTGTGTGTGTGTGTGCATGTGTTCTTGTGTGTAGGTGACATTAGCTCTGTTTTAACAACTAGGCTCACACCCAATCAGGGTATGCTTGTTAAGGCCTTCATGGAAGATGATCAGTTTACAGGACTACTGGCTTTCCTTCCAGCCCTAGGATACTATTATTATCAGAACTTTAATTAGTGATACAATATAGTTATGCATGCTTGGTCAGGGCAGATTTCCCCACTACTAGATTTACTACTAATGATACCATGAAAAATACATTTAAAAAAATTTCTTATGAAGCCAAAGATTAACCACCCCTAATCTTTCAAAGAATATGCAGCTTGGGAAGATCCTGCCAGACTTCTCTTTCTCATTCTGCAAATACTGAAAGAGATATCTTCATACAAAGCTATCCCTGATATAGCAGATCCTGGGTTGTGATAAAATACTGATATCTTTGCTACGTAGTCATTTTTGTGAGTGCCTAATAAAAGTTAATCTTTAGAGTGCCTCAGTGAGATTGACTAAGGATAGATACTTTATCTGTGTCATGCTGATAAAAGAGAATTCAGCACACAGGGTCTGACTGTCTCGCCTAAGCTTCCTTGTCAAATCACTTGGGGACTGAGGACCAGAATCTGGGTCTTCAGGTTTTTACTCTATTGCTTGAGCTCATATAGCCTATTCAGGCCATGTCTCCATGTCAGTTCTTCGGTTACTGAAAAGTGATTCAACCAACAGGGAGGAAAGGATTTTGCAAGTTTTCTGGAACATTGCAGTGGCCTTGGAAGGTAGAAATCTCTGATGTATTCTATCATTTATTCAAGATAGATGCTAAATCCATACAGCTTTTCCATTCTCTGAACTCAACATCTATATATTTAGTACTTGGTGTGTGATGGGGTGTACTTGCCTAGTAGAGTACAGAGGAGCAATCACAAAACATCCATCTTTTTGTGCAGAAAGCTTCCCTAGAATCAGAAATACCCAGAACATGAGACTGCGGGATTAACCAAAGTCTAGCAGCCTAATGTAGAGTTGCATTGTATTTCATGTGTTATGTGTATAAACACACATGGATTGCATGTATAAATTAATTCAAAATAAACCCATTCCCAAAATTCTGTGACTTAACATAAATGTTTTCATTTTTTTTATTTATACTCTGTTTGCTCTTATAAAACATTCAATAATAATAGGGCAGTTATGTTAATTTCCATCACTGTTACAAAAATATCTGAAATAAGTTGTGAAATGTAAAAGTTTATTTTTCTTCATGGTTTTGGAGGTTTCAGTTCCTGGTCAGTTAGCCCTATTGCTTTGGGGCCGGTAGTGAAGCAGAACATCATGACAGGTAGAGCAAAGCTACTCGCTTCATGGCCAGGAGGCAAAAGAGGAAGAAGAAACCAGGGCCTCATAATCTCCTTTGAAGGCATGTCCCCAGTGACCTCAAGACCTCCTACAAGGCTCCACCTCTTACAGTTTCCTCCCAATATCTCTGAGCTGGGAATCAAACCTTTAACTCATGGACCTTTGAGGGACATTCCAAATCCAGACCACAGTCACGTTTAACCATGTGTGTCATGTTTTACTTTAATGTTTTATCCTCTACTAAATTCATTTATTTAAAATTTATTTTAAATAAATTTACTATTTAAAAATCGGTTGCTTCTTATTTGATGGAGTTTTATTAATTTCATATGCTCTTAAACACCTATTTTATTCAAGAAAAGAGAAAATACCAGCTTTATTGAAAGAGAACTATGCCTAATGTCAGGCTTAAGTTTACTATGGAGGAAATATACCTATATCTTGACTATCTCCATTCATATTAAAATTATATTTTAAACAAAAGTACAGTTCTCTGATTTCTTAAAATTAATTTTAAACTTTCAATTGGCTTAGAAATTAAAAGACCAAGAAGTAACATTATACAAATTGGAATGTGATAGTATTGATCAATTAACCCAAAGTAAAATTAAAAGTACCAAAATGAAAATTGTGTTTTCCTTCATAGACAGTTTTTTAAAATTAATATTTTAGTGATCATCTTCTAGCACAGTCAGGTGAGCTGACTTCAAGATCAATAAATAATATAATTTAAATGTTCTGTTTTATATTAAAGAAGCTTTCATTGTCTACATTAAGAGGTAGAGTACAAATATTCTGTACCTAATTGTCAAAAATTATTATTTTTCCTTCACATAATTCTTCTGTTTTAATAAATGTTTAAATAGTGTTTGCAGATAAAGAAGTTTTGAAGTAACTAAAATGAACACATAACTTATCTGGCATTTAGGTTTATCCTCAACAGTTATCTGCAAGCCAGTCATAACTTCCCAGATGACCACTGGTGCCACTAGCAGACCCCTTTCCTGGTCCAACTCAAAATGCGCTCAAATGTGGACTCGAAGCAGCCCCACCTCCATAAAGCCAGTGTCCCCTCCAGATTTCCTTTGTTGTTGAACAGCCCCACCACCATTCCATCACCTAAGTCAGAAGTCTGGGTGTCATCCTTTCCTCTTCTCACCCCTAAATCAAATCTAAGGGCTCTAGCACTTTCTTCCCAGTTCACTCCTCCATGCTTTCCCTCAACCACCGCCACCTCACTGTCACTGTACTAGATCCCTGTATCATCTTTACTTGAAAAGTCACCAAAGGTCCCCAACCAACCCTTTTGCCAACAGGCTCACATATTTCCTACCACTCTTTGTTGCTGAACCATTCATTTGATCACATCACCCATCTATGAAAGTCCTTTCAACTACACCGGCATCCATTCCAGAATTTCAGGTGCACTCTCCTTTAAAAATTAATGTAGGTTGCTTGTTAAAAACACAGATTCCTAGACCCCACTAAAAGCCCTGATGAATCAGATTCTCTAAGGATGAGGCCTGGGAATCTATACCTTAATACTTTATATGTGAACTTAAGGCACACTGAAGAGTGAAATACACTGGTCTCCAGAATAAGATATAATTTAGAAGGCCTACTTACCTGGCCTTCTCCTGTACAATCTTTACTAGATTTTGGAAAATTCTTCAAATTGCACCTGTATTTCCATGCCTCTGTCCTTCTTTAATGGTGTTCTCTCTGATTGGAATGCCTGTCATCTTATCCCCTGGCTAATCCTTGCTTATCTATCAAAATCCAGTTAAATGTTATTTCCTAGAAAGCAGTCCCCTGAGCCTCCAGGTCTGGGTTAGACAGCAACTCTTTCTCTGGTGGGGTAGGTTTCCTTGACTGTGTCCTGTTGATTTTTTAATTCCGAGGCCAAGCACAGAGCGTGCTCATGGGGATGCACAATACAGTCCTCCCCTCTCATCCATGGGGGAATACATTCAAAGACCCCAGTGGATTCACTCAGCCACAGATAGTACCAAACTGTTTACTGTGATATTTACCTGTATGTATACATATATGATAGTTAATAAATTATAAATTAGGCACTGTAAGAGATTAACAACAATAATTAATAATAAAATATAACAAAACAATAAAATAAAAGTTATGTGACATGTTCTCTACTCTCTGTCTTTCACAATAACTTATTGTACTGTACTCACCATCTTTGTGAGATGATACAATACCTATGAGATGCAATAAAGAGGAGTGAATGGCCTAGGCATTTGTGACATAGCATCGGCCATCACAAAAGGGATAGTCACAAGCACTGTGATGCTGTGTCAGTCAATCCAATAACCTGGTGGCTCTTGGTGACTGATGGGCAGATAGAGTATCCAGAGTGACTTACATGCCAGTTGGGACAGAACAGGATGGCGTGAGGTTTCGTCATGCTACTCTGAGGAAAGGGCAATTCACACTTGTAAATTGTTGGTTTCCGGAATTTTCCATTTAATATTTTCATACCATGGTTGAGCACAGATAACGGAAACCATGGAAAGCAAAACTAGAAAATAAAATGGGGGGCTACTGGACATATGGGATTGAGTGAAGAGCCACAGAACTACTTCACTTTTTAATTAGCCTTAATTAATGCTCTTGATTTGATTTAAACTTCTGAAAATTCCCGTAGATCATATAAGTAAAGCATTTTATCTGGGGTCTTTGAAGATGAAATTAACTTATTATGAAAATGTGCTACTTTCCCCAAAACCAATTATTCTTGTGTAATCTATTCAAACTTCTGTCTGATTTAAAAAGAAAAAAAATCAGATAAGAGGAACCAAGCAGAGTATGCCTTGGCAGGCAGACACACAGATCCCAGGCCTTTTTCTGCCCACACAAGTGTGCAACTTAGGAAGCACGACTTACTCTCTGTGGGCCTCAGTTTTTAATCCACAAAATGGCTAGATAGAACCTTAATCTTCCCCTATACCTCACTTTTATTATTGCAAACTAGAATGTATTCAATTAGCATTTTAGATCGTACTTAATATAATAAAAAAGCTATTTTGATAAATGATATATAGTAGAGTTTATCAAATATATGTGTATAATTCAATTTATTGTGGAAAACCTATTGATTCAATTTTACCATAATCTTAGACCAATATTACATTACCTCTTTCCTGCTTGTTTATACTATTTTGTTATGTGGGTTTGGATTTTTCTTTTATCAGTTAATTGCACAATTTGCATATTATATGAAATGATAGTAATATGTTATTCAAACTCATGAATTACATTATTATAATTGAAATGAATATAACAGCATTATTTCAGAAGATGACTTTCGTATTTGCCATGTGGTTTTAAAAGACATGAGAAAAAACTTGGAGGGTGGTACTTCACACCTACTTGTGTGACCTTGGACAAGTTTCTTAACCTCTCTGAGCATTATCAGTTTAGAAAACTGAAGCGTGCATCAAATGCTTCATTCCAAAGTCTAGAATAAATCTCTGCCCTTTGACAAGGAGAATAGAGATTTGTTTCCAAATTTTAATACTGGATTTTCTGCTTAAGAAATACCTTATATTATTGAGGTGGACATTATTCAATTAATGAAGATTATCTCATGAAAACAAAGACCATCACTTCCCATTGTTTAAAATTTTACAATAAAATGACCAAAATGGAAATTATAGCCTCAAACTAATTAATCAAATAAGTTGGTTGCAGTGAGAAGTATTTATATTTCATCTGTCTAATTTCTTTAGTCTCAAGGAAATTCATACACAGCTATATCAGAGGCAGGCTCTTTGTAAATGCCTTTGTTATACTCATTTAGAAAGCACTGGAGGAGGAAATTAATAATAATGTGGAAATAATAAAAATGAGAAACTGGAACCTAAAGCTATGTTTCTACCTTAAATCACCGAAATTACCTTTTTGAAAATTTAGAATAAGATGTTCTCATAAGTCTGAGGGAGAGACCAGAAATTAAAACTTTAACTAGAGCCAGGAGCACTGTCTTATAGCAAGTTAGTAAAGTTAATATCTTGGGGCAGTGAAATTTTGGTGCTAATGCTGATTTACTAGAGAATAGAAAAAGCCTATCAAATGGGAGGAATATTTATACATTTATTCATGCATCCTTTAGTAAGCATGATTATATGAGTAAATCATTGTCTACACTAAAACCTAAACTCTCAGAAAATTGGAGTTCAAGTTATTTTCTTTATTCCCAACTGTGACCTAACCTGGCCTTATATAACCTACTTAATCCATTCCATGTCCTCATCCACAGCCTGTCAGATGCCGCCCCACTTAGTAATGGAGAAGGTTGTCACTCTTCCCTCTTGCTCCTCACTCCTCTGTGCACACAATTAAAATAGACACCGATCCACAGAGCAGGGAAAAATGGCTTCCTACTGTTGACCATCCACTCCTGACAGTGACACGGAGTTGGTTCCATAGATCTATGTGTCTCCAAAGACACCTTTAATAAAGTGAGACCCCAACTCCAGCCCTACTCTTCCAGACCACAAAGAAAACTAGATCAGACTGAATCTGCAGCAACCTCAGAGAGCCATCCTAGAGGCAGGGGGAGCCCTTTGAGAATCAGAGCAACTGGATGTCAGCAGATGAGACAGGCAGGCCTGGATGAGAGGTGTCTTGGAGCTGTCTAGATGTGGCACTGCAAGCCCTCTGTGAATCTGTGTGTGACCACTCTCCTGTTACATGGAGCAAGGTCTCCAGCCAGCAAAAGTATTTCTCCCTCTAAAAACAGACCACAGGAAAGGCAGCTTTGGACATGGCTGCTAGCCACAAATATTAGCATCATCTTTAACCTGAATTTTGCACTGCAAAAAAAAAATCATATTTTGATTTATATCATAGTTGATATTTTTGTTGTCAAGTCAGAAAAACAGACCATATAACCAGCCAAGGCAGATGGTTAGTTATCTCTCATCCTCAGTAATTATTGATCAAAACAAGTTAGTGGTAAAGCAGTGGGAGCCTCCCAATGCTACCTTCAGTGTTAATGTCCTTCAGGATATTCTTACATGAGCTACACACTGGCCAAAATGGTTACATCACATTCAATGGCTATGGTAAACACAGAATTATCAGATGAGTGTGTAAGTGCCAACATAAAACTAATCATAACAATCTATATGTACGGTAATAATATCTGAACTAAAATAACATAAATGGGTTTTTCAGATTTCTACAAGGTATATGGTATGTAAATATATAATATCCCATGTACATTGCCTTTGGAGGGAAAGGGCATTTCAGTGCAATATATGTGTTCCATACAGTGCCTGACACACTATACAACCATAATAAATATAAATCACTGAAATCCAATTTGTTTTCTGGCCACACTCCCAGGAAGGCTTATCTGATTTCCAAACTGTGGGTGCTAAAATAAAATCTGAGAAACAGAGCAGAATAAGAAATAGATCTATTCCACATATCTGATACCACTCACCCCGAGTCCTCATGCTTCATCTTACTTTTTAAAATTTTGAACTCTGATCCCTTTCTCTGAATCTGAACCTCTTCTGAAAGATACTTATCCAAGTCATGTTTATAGAAAGAAATATTCATTCATTTATTATCAAATATTTTCAGGCACCACCCTCTATATAGACCATCAGATTTAAACAAAACAATTGTCATTTGAGAATTTTCACAAGGCAATATAATTAAGGGTAAAGAGTCTGGAAAATAAGCATTTAAAATCTCTGGCTCCTTTGAGATGACTTACAGAAGTACAGCAATCAGTTTGAGTGTAAATTAGTACATCAGACACACAGTGCTTTGAATCAAGTATTGAAGAACAGTCCCCAGTCAAATAGAATACATTTTCTAAAAAGTCTTTATTGAAAATGGTAGCTTTGCTCATACTTCAAACTGACCACAGCTGTAAACACATTTAGGGATGTATAAAGGGAGATAAGTTTGCAAAAGCATTCTGGCTTGACTCAGTAATCCATATATTCTTTTTTTCCCTACTGTTATTGCACAGCCTCGATATTATGTGAGGAAAATATCATTTTTCCAAAACAGCAGAGAGAAAATCATAAAAGATAATGTCTATCTGGGGATAGACATTAGGTAAACGTTTAAGTTTGGTAAACAGCCATTTCAAGCTATTCATAAGTCAAAAATGTTGTGGCATAATGGTTCTTCCAAGCTCATTCAGGCCAAAAAAATAATTAGACTCAAATCCATAAACATCTTTTTTTATTTTGATCATGACAACAGTGACTTACCTATTATACTTACCTAGTATAAAATTTTTTATGGAAATGTAACTTCATGTACAAATATGACATGTTAATGAACATTACTCACTCTTTATGAAAAAAATTAGTAATAAAATTTTGAGTTAAATATTTGCCTTCATGAATCATTAATTCTCTGTTTTTCAGAATTCCTGTGGAATTAATTGTCTTTATTAACAAAGCAAATGATCCAAAGCATAAATGGAAAAATACTTCTATTTATCAAAAACGTTCAGATATTGGTGCAAATAAATTCACTAAATCAATCAATCACAACCTTTAAGAATAATACTTCACAACTAAATATAGTACTTTCAATAGAAAATTGACAAAATTCACCCATAGTCCTTTGAGGCCTGGAAGCTCAGTGTCACTCACTTCAAGGGTGAAGGTCCAAGCTTGGTGTTTACTGAGAGCGTTGTCACCTCTTGAGCTAATCCTGTTCTGGCTGCACTACTTCTTTCAAGGCAGATACCAGCAAGAATTTTCTGTATTGCTTATTTCTGCATGGCAACCCAACCAGGTATATTTAAGGAAAAATTAAATAAGCAAATTGAAGGTCAGCTGGGGACAGGAGCTCTATGGTAGGACTTTGTCAATCTCACTTTTTAAAAGTTATAAGTTCCTCAAACACAGAAGCAGGATCATAAACATTCACTTACGTAGAGAGCTATATATAGATATATAAAACTCCTCGTAGCACTGAGCTGATACCTACAAAATAAGAAGTTAAACTGAAACATTATAACAGTAAACATTTATATAAAACTTTTAAATGCTATGATCTAACCATTAATCAAAGCCATTATTCTCCATGGTATGACCTGGCCAGATTCTCCTGGGGATAGGATCCACACACTAGGATAAAATTAGAGTTAAAGACAAAAAATATGGGGTATTGCATGTCAATGTTGGTGTTGTTACAGCACTGACTTTCTTGCTTTTAAATGGAAAGGAAGGCTTTTTTCCTTGAATTAGTCATGCCCAATTACTGGACCTGACTCACTGTCAGTCATTATTTCTGTCTTTATAGATTTAAGCCCAAATATCCTATTATACCTATTTATAATTTCACATGATTATTCATTCTACTCTCACCCTTTTATTTTGAATATCTTCACTGAATACTTGTAATGTGCCAAAAGTCCAGAAAATCAGTCTGAATTTTTCCACCATTTCTGTCCATCCTTCCAACAAGTGTCTCCTCTAAGCTTGGCTTCCTCATCAGTAGTGAGATGATCAACACATAGAGGGGTCTGAGGTCCCCCAGGAATCTGGAGTTCTAGTTCATGAACATCTATTGCCATCCTGACTTCCTTTATTTTGTGAACGCACAGAAGTTCACAAAAATACTAAGGAAGAGTTCCCTAAAAATAGGCATCAGAGATGTTGCTGGTTTGGGTTTTTAATAATACAAGCAGTATTAATAATTAATAATTCATAATTCAATTATGAATGCCTCTATCACAAATGGAGTCCACAATTGGAAACTGTTTTCCTTCTGTTATAAGAACAGCATGACATCAGAATTAAAACACACACACGTCATTTTGAAGAAAGTACGTTTTCTGTCATGATTAAAACCTATGAGTTCATCCCCTAACTTGACAGAGGTAAGATCAGAACCCAGAAAATATGGCTCCAGAATCAACTCACTTGTGCACAATATTATTGAACTAGTGAGTTTTAAACATTTACTGAGTGTGAGCAGAAGAGGTACAAAGACGAATGAGGCCCCATTGCTGTCCTCGAGGGGTTTACAGAGCCAACTCATCTTTCAGCAAAGCATCTCTCTGGGGCTTTGCTGAGGCAGAAAACACAGTCCTTTCTGCCCAGAATCCCCCAGCACTTGTCTGTTCCTTTCCCACAGCACCTTTACAAGCGTGTCACTGCTATTTGTATTTGTCTCTCAGTTCCCTTCCTCAAAAGGGAGGTACTACATTCAAGTTTATATTCTGTGTCAGTGCTGAATAAAGCAGTTTTGAAATAATGGAAGGAAGCACTGATGTTTCCATGTAGCAAGCATCTTATGGCAAGTGCCGTGCAAAGGTAAAATGAAAGCCTTTGGTGAAATAGCAACAATTGCAAGCTCAAAATCACTGTAATAAATCCCAATTCAGATTTCAGGTTTGTTTGTGTGTTTTGTGTTCTTTTTCCCTCTCTCTACCAGAAGGAAAAAATTATTTAGTGGAAAAGGGTTTGCCTTATGTTTTTAGTAAGCATGTATAAAATAGAGTACATTTTTACTTTGCATTTTAAAAACTATCTTATACGACTTAAGAGTTAAACTTTTGTTAAAGCCAATTAATTCTTAGGATTTATTTTGTCCTTTTTATAAACCAGTTCCCAGATTTAAATTTTAAACATGCTATCTGGAAACTATAGCCTCTAGGCCTATTTTTAAAGTTTTAATTAAAGTAATAGTTCCACTTGCTTATAATTTGGGAATTCTATGTCTGCATTCTTTGCCTTTGCTTAGTACTAAAGTCATATGCATTGGACCTGTCCCTTAACTAAAGTCCAGGATTGAGAAGAGTGGATCCTTCCTCAGCTACTAGTTTCCTAATAGAGACCTGCTGACATGTCACAGAAAACAAAAAATACATTTCATTAATTTTCATCCTGCCCTCAGACACTTCAAGGGCATGAGCTTGGATGAATTCTCTAATTTCTCAGCCACTGGTGCCAAGACTTCTCGGTGCCATCAGTCCACATTGGGAGCTCTGAAGTTCACAATGGAATATGACAAATATGCTTGCTAAGGAAGTTCAGAAAAATTTAAAAAGGCAATTACAAATTAAAATTAATATTTTTTCCCTAGTCACAAAAGTCTTACATGTTTTTTGTAGAAAATTTGGATGATAAAGAAAGAAGTTTATAAATGATTTACAATACAATCATTATTAATATTTTCCTCCAGTTATTTTTCCTGGTACAAGTTTCTGTCCAATTTTCTGAATACCCTCAGGGAACCAAGAGATATGAATTATATTGTATTCCTATTGCATGAATAATAATCATACTAGCTACATTTTATTGGATGCTTTCTATGTGCCAGGAGTTCTACTAAGCCTGTCACATACATTATGGAACCTGAGTCGTCTTTGAGTTCTAAAGCAACACTTTGAGTTCCAAGCTGTGGTTGAAGACACGTTGAATCAAGATTAATGGAGCCCTTAATCCTAAATAACCTGAATAATATGGAAAATAAGTATTCAAATGGAAAATTAAAGATTAAGACATTGATTTAAAGAGTTAGTTTTGTAATTAAAAAAAATCCAAACATAGTAAACTGTGTATTGTTATTGCCCAAATATGCTCATTTCCATCACTTTAACTTACTTGAGATTTAATTTGGGCATGAGAAATATAAAGGTTTTGAGACTGTTAAACACCTATGCATGCACACATATAGAGACTTATAGGTGTTGCATTTAATGCTTTAACATCACGAAATGTGTCGTGCATAATGCATTGCTGTGGCATTTTCATTACTAAAAACCAATCTTTTGTAGTTTTGCATTTGTATAAAGTCTTTCATGAGTGTTTAATTTTACAAAAAATAAACACCAATTTACTCAAGAGAACAAAACTGATCATTTTTCCTAAAATGAAAACAATCTAGGAAAAAATACACTATGAAAACTACAGAAAGCTCAATTGAGAACCATTAGCAGTTACTTACTGAAGATTGCTGAATAATTAAAAGGAAAAAAATCCTTTGTAACATAATTGTGAATAGAATTCTATTATTTTTAATAATAAAAATGGAATGAATACTTGATTTTTCAATGTGATTTGGAGATGTGATTTTTATAAATCAACTCTGCATCCCAAATAGTTTGATCACATAGGCTATTGCAAAGATATACTAGATTAAAAACATTAGAAAGGATTAATACAGGTAATTTAATTTATTCTTTCCATGTATGTGTGTGTGTGTGTATATATATATATATATATATATATATATATATATATATATATATATATTCATTCCATCAAATGAGTATCAGCAACTTTTTAATTTCCTCCCTATTGTTAAAATTCAATCATCTTATGTTCTTGCATTATTAAGTAAAGTATGTTAAACATGAAGTTAAACATACATCCCTTTTTTATCATACTTAGATCAGGGTCAATATTTTATACATTAATTCTCCTAGCTGACTGCTGTAATTATGCAGTTCTTCTAAAGAACATCTTGAGTTAACTTGTACTGACTCCAAGATAAAAATTAACAGTTTGAAGTTGTTTCTTTCCTTTTTTAAAAAATAAAATCCCTATTGTCATTTTATTGTAACAAACAAAATCGAGTGTATAAAAATACTCCAGTTAATTGAGTTTTGTTTATGTTAGGGTCCAGGAACTCTAAATGGATCATGGTTGATAGACACTAGCATTAACATATAGCTAAGGTAAAGTATATGCTATGGTAAGATTTACAGATAAATTAAATTGGGAACCCTTTTCCTCCTTGCTTATCTCAGAGTAGTGTTTAAAAGTCTAATTACAGATCCTATCACTACTCTGTGAGGGGTATTTGCCAATCCTGGGTCAGATGGGATTATGATGATAAAGCCATTTAGGGATTAAGTTATTTTAGGCTCCACCATTCCTTTCCACTAGACAAATTGCCATGAGATGATAAGAGGAGGAAATAAAATTAAGGGGCAAGATTGTTTTCTTTCTGTCAGAATGCCAGTTACCAAGTTGGATATTGAACTTTATGGTTTCTCCACAGACAGGCAGTGCTCAGAAATTGTGCTCATCGTCATTCTTGCCTTTCAGAATTCAGCGTCTGGTTGCTTCCTGCCTTTGAAAAATTCTTGCTTTTTCAGTCTTCTAGAGTTTAAAAATATAGCCCTTTAAATGTGATCTGTTGTCATTTCTTTTTAAAGGATTAAAAGATGGGGAGAGAGGAAAGGATGAAAGAGTGAATGAGAGAGTTCACTGTCTAGGTCATGGGGTAGAACACTGCATTAGCAAACTTTATCTCATTTGTATTCAAAATCAAATATTCTGTTCCTTTTAAATTAACTTAAGGGGCTGGGTCTGTGGCTCAGAGGTAGAGCGCTCACCTACCATGTGTGAGGCACTGGGTTCAATCCTCAGTACCACATAAAAATAAAATGAAGATATTGTGTCCACCTATAACTAAAAATAAATATTAAAAAAATAAAATTAATTAATTAATTTAAGCAACTTATCACAAAGACCCACTGAACAATGCTCTTTGTAATTTCCTATAAAGGCAAAAGATGGGGAAGAAAGAAATGGCCGTATTCTCAAGCTTGGCAACTTGTGAACGATCAAGTATCTTAGTAACCATAAGTCACATGCATTTCCCCAGTCGTCATCCCAGGAGGAGGACACTCCTGTTTTCTTACAATATAGCTTACACTGCCCTTTTTGGTAATTAGTGTAATTTGACACATTTTAAGATAATGATGCCACCTGCTCTGAAAAGCTACATCACCATTAATGCTTAGAAGCTGTTCTCTCAGCAACTGAAAGATTTGAAGGAACTCATAATCCAACTTTGTGAAGTTGCATTTTCCAGAGAACATTTAGAATCATCAAAATTTGGATTTCAAAAATACACCATAATTGACAATAAACCTTATTTTCAGGTGGAGATCTCCAGGGCAATTTTTCAAGGTGTAATAACATTGTGTAATTCAGAGGGTAGTGATGGAAAGGCAGTTGGTGTGCATGGCTGCAGATTTTTATTTTCCTGAGCTCTGTGTGAAATGCTCTCACACTTAGGTCTATTTATATGGCACACCTTGCCCAAGGTCATATGAGCCAATTGGAAAACCTTGTATCTGAAAGACAGGTTTCCTAATGACTAATGCCCTTTCTACCACTTCTTGCCCATTGTCTTTTGTAACTTAGTTCATTTCATAGATGAGACTAAGAATAAATAATGTTAAAGAGTAAATTTTTAAAATAGTTCAGTGAATCACACAAAATTAATAACAGTGCCACCAAATGTGTGCAAGAAAAAGTGGACAGGGCAATGGGATGTGGCAAAGATGATAAGAACAGCTATGGTGAAGATTTTAATGCAATGACAGTTTTCTACAGATAAAAGAACATGATTGATATCAGATGAGAAAGAAGTTACTGAAGACAGTTTTAGTTGTCTTTTAATTCCATTTGCCCTCAAAGTAAATGAACAAGGAGAAACTATTAGTTGTTGAGTCATTCAGTAAACCATTCCTACCATTCAGTTTTCCCTCTCTAGAGTAATTTATATATTTTTTCAGTGGACGATAAATGTAAAGGATAAAACAAGGTTTTTCAATCTTGGCACTATTAATATTTTAGGACAGATTTTGTTGTTGTGGGGGAGGCACATCCTGTACACTGTAGGTTTTTGCAGCCTCCCTGTTGTCCACCCACTGGATACCACTAATTTCTTCCCAGTCCTGACAATAAAAATATCTCTAAACATCGCCAAATATCTCAGGGGTGAGGGCATTAAATCACACCTGTGGAGGACCACTGAAGTAAGCAACCATTTTTTTCAACATTTACTATTTATTATTCAAGCACATAGAAATGAACTAAACAAGGCCTTTGCTCTCATAGACATTACATTTTAGAGAGGGAGACAGAAAATTAAGACTAAACTATACATTGTAGGGACATGTGTTGAAAATGTCCAGTATGGACATAAAAGGTGCTGTAGATAGACTATGCATGGTGATGCACACCTGCAATTCCACAACTCTATAGGCTGCAGCAGAAGGATTGCAAGTTCAAGGCCAGCCTGGGCAATTCAGTGAAACCCTTTCTCAAAATAAAAAATGAAAAGGCTGGAGATAGAGCTCTAGGTTCAATCACCAGTCGTGAAGAAAAAGAAAAAAAAAGAGAAAGAAGGAAGGCAGGAAGTCCTCTGCCAGGTGGGATGGCAAAAGTCTGTAATCCCAGTGGCTCAGAAGGCTGAGGACAGAGGATCGCAAACTGAAAGCCAGCCTCAGCAATTGAGGAAGGCCCTAAGCAACCTAGTGAGACCCTGACTCAAAATAAAAAGTAAAAAAGGGCTAGGGATGTGGCTCAGTGGTTGAGTCATATAGGTTCAATCCCTGGTACCAAACCAAAACCAAACAACAACAAAAAAATATATATAAAAAATTAAAAAAATAACCATTTCTATGGAAGATGCTTTTGAGCAGAAACCTGAGGAAAGTCATGAATGCCTGGAGCTCCAGGATTTCAGATGGATGGAATAGCAAGTTGAAGGTCCTGAGGCAGGGACATTTGGAGTGTCTGGGAGTAGCAAGAAGACAGTTGTTGGTCTAGCTGGGAGAGTAGGGTGAAAAGAGCAAGATTGGAGAAAAGTCATGCAGAATTTTAGATCAGCCCTGTACAACAGATATTCCTGACACAATGAAAATGCTCTATGTATTGTACTGCCCCAAAACAATAATCCTCGGGTACCACGTGGCTGTTGAGTCTTGGCAATATGGCTCTGGTGACTGAGAAATAGAACTTTTAGAAATATTTTTAATTGATCCATACTAATTGCATATGTCTATTGGATACAACGTGACATTTCAATACATGTGGGTAATGTGTAATGATCAGCCCAGGTTAATCAGCGTGTCTGTCATTTATCATTTCTTTGTGTTAGAAACATTCAAAATGAAAAACTGAACTTAATTTTAATTAACTGAACTTAATTTATTGAAATGTACATAAACAGATAGTCAGCTACTATGCAGGTCTTGATCACAAGGACTTTGAATTTTAATCAAGATAAGATGGAAAACCACCATAATATTTTGATCGGAAGACAGACATGATCTTTTTAGCTTTAAGAGAACAGTAAAATTATAAAATTTCTCCCAATTTTAGGAGATCAGATCTAAATCCAGTAGAAACCTGAACTAAATACTCGTGCTGGGCTCCTGGGGTCTTCTATTTCTCTGGTCCTTATAGAAGAATTTCCTCTGTTTTTATTTTTTAAACTTTTGTTTGCTTGTTTGACTACTTACATTTGTGGAACTGTGCACGTATTTTTCTTGAAGAAAGATGAATATGATCTTACAAATGTTAAGAGAATAGGTAGGCATAATCTCCATTAATTAATGTTTGGGAAAAAATAATTCATTAAATTATTGTGCCTTATAATATAGAACTAAACATTAAAGAATATGTTAAGGAAGGTGATATGAAAACACCCTCACACACACCTAATACAATGTAATAAATTAATTCATAAGGAAATGTAGACCATCAGTAATTATGGCCAAGAATGTCATGAAGAAGTGAGTATAAATATATAAAGGTTAAATTGATGAATGGGAAATGAATTATTTAAAAACCATCCCTTAATATGAATTGTGTTGCATTCTGCTGATATATATATATATATTTAAACCCATCCCTTAACCAATTGGAAATAGCAACAATGAGTAAAATTATCATTTCTTCATCAAAATCATTTTTATACATAACACAATGAGATTTAACTTTGGCAATTATTTATTTAATCTAAGGCATGCAAAGAAATTAATCAAAACATCTGATTCTAAAAGTCAGCTATTTAAGTTAAATAAAAAAGCAAGAGGAATGATATCAAAAAAGACTAATTATTGGTAAATGTGATTTTAGATTTTCTTCCCACTTTAAAAATTCTCCTTCCCAGTGCCTCTCACCCATCTTCCTCTAACTTTGACACTTTTCAAGGACACAGGTTGTTTCCCTTCTACAGATTTAAGACCTGCTCTCGTCCTTGTGTATTTCTTCACTGCTGAAGGGATTGGGCTTATGCACCATTGTAACAAAAATAATTAATTAATCAGGAAGTAAGTAGTGAAGGAAATATAAGACCTTGGTATGAATGGCAATGAGGCTGCTGAAGCAATTAATTAAAAATGTCATAGACTGCCATCAAGGGAAGGATCAGCAATTAAAGCAGAGAGGTTTTGTTAATTACTCAAGGTTGAAGCACAGAACAACCTCAAAGCAATGAATCCATTAAAGAGTATTATTGCAATGAAAAACCGGATAATTTTTTGTGTCATTGATGGAAGTTGTACTAAAAAATCTTGAAGTAATAACAATAGCAGGAGGCTTCTACAAGATAAACATAGTAAGAAGGATGCCCTTATGCACAGATATTTTATGTCTAATAATGACATATCACATTTGTAAAAACTTCAATTTTGAATGGATAGGAAGGAAGACATTCCTTTTTTAGGAGTAAAATAAGATTCATCAATTCATTTACAATTAGCTATTTTCAGTTTTAATATTTCTGTTCTAAGAAGTCCTGATTTAATGAAAAGTAATTAATTATAAGTTCACCATTCTCTAAGCTATGTTTAATACATTCTTTTTCAATCAGAAAAATTATACATTCCTGTTATATATCATGAGGGGAAAAAAGTCACTGTTTTATGTTTTAGCATTAATATGATAATAAAAAAAGTGTTCCTGAATTAAATATTTATTTTGAAAAGTTTTTAAAACACCTCAGACAGATTTTGTGGAGTAACTTTAAAGTAATGTACTCCTGGGGCTAGCGGTAGAGCGCTCCCCTCGCACGTGGAGACCCTGGGTTCCAGCCTCAGCATCACAAAGAAATAAATAAGTGAAATAAAGGTATTGTGTCCAACTACAATTAAAAAATAAACATTTAAAAAAGTAATGTACTCTAAATTCCACATTTATATAAATACTGAGCAAAATTTTAACTTGTCAGGTTAATATGAAGTGCCTAATATGAAGTTTTAACTAATGCTAGTCTGTAGTTCACATTTCTTTTATTCAAATTTTCACTAGATGATCCAGATCAAACAGTCAATAAAGGCAAACAGATATTCTGCTTTACCTACATCACTGATGTTAAAATCTGATTGCATAAAAAGCCCACCCACAGCGCTAGGGAAAGTACAGCTCCCTGGGTCCCCTCCCATCGACATATTACAACCTGGGTGCAGCCCAGGAATGTTATTGTTAAACAAAAATCCAAACAGTTCTGATACAGCAAGGCTTTTGAAGTTCTGAAAAACAAAGCAGGTTAGATAGCTCAATACCACATTTTTTCATGTATTTAATTTGGTAAGGATTTGGATCCCAGTGTATACCCAATACTATTCCATTCATATTAATATGCCCAGTTGATTGATGTTATCTCAATATTTTGTGTAACAGATACAGTTCTCTTTAGCTTGACCAAAAAGCTTTAACTGAAATTCGAGGCTACATTCCATCTCATTTCCAAAGTTTATCCAATGATAACCAGATAGTAAATATTCTTTAATAATAACTAAATTTGACTTGTATATCATGAGGACAAAACTGTGAAAATTCAATTTTCCAATATTTTATTAAATTTGATCAGCACTGAAGCCAGCAACAGAGACCTCTCAGCATTAAGGATCATAGAAACTTGCTGGTAAGTATACACAGAATTTAATTTTCCAACCAAGATATTTTTTTAGTCAGGTCAAGAGGGGGTATAAAAAATTATAGGATGAGGGGCCGGGGTTGTGGCTTAATTAGAGTGCTTGCCTAGGACGTGTGAGGCCCTGGGTTAGATTTCAGCACCACATGTAAATATATGAATAAAATAAAGGTGCATCAACAATCAAAAAATTTTAAAAAATTTTAGGATGAACTTTCTGAACTCTTATTAGTCAAATAATATTACTCCATAGTTAGAAAAGGCCACTCTTTCTTCAGAACTGTTAACAGTCAGATCCCTTGGGGGAGGGGTGAATATAAGATGTGCTGTGTGGATGGTCAGAGGAGATACTGATGGGATAAAAGCCATTGGCAGTGGCCCCTGAAGCGTTTCCTCACATGCCTCATTTCCAAGTTCAAATCACTGCTGGGTAAATCCACTCATTTGTGTGACACAATTCTATGGGACTTGAAGGACTTTAATTACTCTTTTAATATCATGGAATAGCCACAGGAAGCCAAAGTAATCTTTTAAGGAACATTAGGTAAGATGTAATTATTATATAGTTGATTTTTGTTCTTCTTGGAAAACTTTTAGGTTAATTTATGACATTTTTATATAAAATAAATAAAAATCTTTTCTAAATTGAAAAACAGTTGTATATGAAATCTAATTTTGAATCAAAACCCCAAGGTTCTGGAGCTTTTACATGTGTGAATTAAAATCTATTTTTATTTTTATTGTCTTTTAAATAAAATTTATGGAAGCTTTTTTTCTTTTTTTTTTTTTCCTTTCCTTTTTTAGTGCCAAGGCTGAGGCCACATAAGTTAGACAATCTTTTTAAAAACCCAACATACTGCTCATTCGGTAACACCTAAGTAAGCATGGGACATAATACAAATTGTTCTGATAATGGATTAAAACCCAGATGTTTTCTGTGTTCTGTATGATAGAATAGAGTGAGCTAAGCTCTCTTTAGAGACTGGTTTCTGAGTCAGCTTGTTTATAGAGCAGCTAAGACTTCAGGTTTTATTTAGAAAAGTCTCAATAGAGTATTTGAAGCCAGGCCCCCAATCCTCACCTGAATTTTGTCAGTTTACACATCTCCTAATAGCCCCAAATGGATTTGATTTATATCACTCTCCTCTCTGGAAAGAGAAGCTCCTTGGTCTCATCTATCATAAATTTCTTTCCTATGATATGAGGATTTATCTAAAAGTAATTTTTAATATTCCCTCCAGATTTAACATGCTATGAAAACATAAGATAATTTAGATCTTTATGGGGCTTTCTGTATTTCTGTTGCAAGTATTTTCTGATTTAGCCAAATTATCAACTAGACTTATCAATTTTTCCTGAAGGAAGAGATTTATGTTTGCCATTCTCTTGGTCTCATACAAAATACTATTTCTCAGGTAGTCTCACCATAATTCTTGGGCAGCTGAATTTCAAACAGTAGTTAAAAGCAAAGAAAATGTATTTCTTGATGAAAAAATTAAGAATACGCACTGTTAGACCAGGACGCAAGAAAAGACCACTGACTCCAATTAAAATCAAATTAAAGCAAGCTAATTATTTCGACCGGCCCGGCTGCCTCTCCCACCCAAAATATCGAAAACAAGACAGCAGCCGCAGCTTTCCTGCAGCCCAGCTTTATTGCCCAGAAAGTTACACAAAGGGGGGTTACAGATAACAAAACTCTGATGAGCGTAACACAAATGGTAGTTTGCATTTTTACTGGCCCCGACATCAGAATTTATGAAGGTCATTAGAGCCTCAGAAAGGGTCGGTTATCTAGCCAGGGAAGGCCAAGATTGATGAGGCGTCACTAAAGTTTCAGAGAGGGCTGCTATCTGGTCAGAGAGCCAGGCATGGGTGAGTTCAAGGCATGGGCAGGCATTCCAAGCAGGTTCAGAATTTGCAGTAATTTATAGTAAAGCTGAAATTATCTTTTCATGGCTTTGTGGTGAGATGGCTCCCGATTTTAAGAGGGAATCAGACTGGGTCTATCACACACCCCAAAAGGATTATATCAATAGACAAATAATAGATTTGAAAAAATATTTGCAACCCATGGACAAAGAGTTAACAGTAATGCTATGCAAATGTTTTCACAATTGCCAATAAACAGGCTAAGGACCCAAGAGGAGAATACAAGTGAGGAGATTCTGGAGAAATGGAGTTTCTTTTTCTTTTTTTTTTTTCTTTTTTTCATATTTTTAAATTTTTTTATTCTAATTAGTTATATATGACCAAAGAATGCTATTCAATTCATATAGCACAAATAGAGAACATTTTTCATGTCTCTGGCTGATCACAAAGTAGAGTCACACCATTCATGTTTTCATACATGGACTTAGGGTAATGGTGTGCAACTCATTCCACTGTCTTTCCTACCCTCCTGCCCATCCCTACCCATCTCTCCCCTTTTCCCTTTCTAAAGTTCATCTATTCCTCCCATGCTCCCCCACCCCATCCCCATTATGAATCAGCATCCTTATATCAGAGAAGACACTTGGTATTTGTTTATTTCGGGATTGGCTTACTTCACTTAGCATTATATTCTCCAACTCCATATTTACCTGCAAATGCCAAGATTTTATTCTTCTTAATGCTGATAATATTCCATTGTGTGTATATACCACATTTTCTTTATCCATTCATCTACTGAAGGGAATCTAGGTTGAATCCACAATTTAGCTATTGTGAATTGTGGTGCTATAAACACTGATATGGCTGTGTCCCTGTAGTATACTATTTTAAGTCCTTTGAGTATAAACCAAAAAGTGGGATAGCTGGGTTAAATGGTGGTTCCATTCCCAGTTTTAGAGAAAAATGGATTTTCTAGAGAAAAAGTCCAAATAATCATCAAACACCTAAAATGATGTTAAATTTGGAAATACAATGAACAATATCACTTTGCTCTCATTAGACCCCCAAAAGTTGTTTTGTTGTTATTGTTTTAAAGCAGTAATGCTAATTGCTGACAACAACAACAAGATGGATAAAATGCATAACTATATATTGCAGGCAACCTGGCTACATTGTGTAATAATTTTAAAGTGAAAAGTGTGTACATTCCTCTGCTCAGTAATCTCACCCTTAGATGTCTTTCCCATGGAATGGAAACAATCAGAACTTAAGAAAATATGTGCAAAGATGCCAATTGCAACATTGTTAAGTGTTGGGAGAAAAATAAAACCAAGGGAATTTCCACATTTAAAAATGTTTGAAAAGGTATATCCATACTTAGAATAATACACAGGTATTAAAATGAAATGGAACTATAAAACTTGACTTAGGTTATTGTTTATTAAATAGTTGAGAAAAATAAAGACATGAAGAAGGCAGTGTAATATTGTACTAGTTGTAAAATCGTGACAATCATACCAATGTAAGCATGTATATTGGTAAATCTGCTTCACTGTAACTATGTGTCTGATTATGACTATGAATGGAATAAATATTTATTAACTGTTAATTATGCACAAATGGATAGAGTATGTGTTTGAGTAGGAGGCCGAGGCAAGCAACAACAATAACACCAAGTAGCATATATGATAGGATCCTATCAAAGATTTTATGTTAAAGTACATATGTACCTACAAGATATGCATAAAATATGTAATTGAAATAATTAAAATGTAATAGTTTCAAATAAAACTCACAGTTCATTAGCTGAAAACACAATGAAAAATAAATGTAATTCAGACTATTTACTGACCCCTTATTCAGAGGGTGACATTGGTTTAGGTACATAATTATGGTTTGAAGCTTTATTTTATGAGCAATGACAACACTGAAAAGGTTGTTTTTGTTTTTGTTTTTGTTTGACACATTCGCAAAGAGTTCTTTCACCAGGTTTGTTTTTCTCCAAGAGAGGGGTGGATCTGAATGAAAATAGAGGAGTAACTCAGAGGCCAGGGAGAAATGCTGTGACACCTTTCCCTGGAAGTGAGTAAGTCGTCCCCACAGCCTGAAGCCATCATGCTAGAAGCTGGCAAAGGTCTATCCCAAGGTCAGAATCCAAGTCAATCATCTTTTGGTGTGCAAGAAACCATCCAAAAATGTAGTAGCTCAAAACCTCAAATATCTGTTATTTCCCATTTATCTTTAGTTGGCTGGCCAACTAAAGTCTAGACTTCAAAGTCTAGACAGTCTAGACTAGAAGACTAGCCCAGCTAGTGGCTAGATGGTCTTGGATGGCCTTAGTCACCTGCATGGCAGCTGACATGCAGGACAACAATAAAATTCTCCAAAAACCTGTCACTGGGTGGGGTGGCACATGCCTGTAATCCCAGTGGTTCCGCAGGCTGAGGCAGGAGGATCATGAATTCAAAGCCAGCCTCAGCAATGGCAAGGCACTGAGCAACTCAGTGTGACCCTTTTCTAAATAAAATACAAAATAGGGCTGGGGATGTGGCTCAGTGGTCGAGTGCCCTGAGTTCAATCCCCAGTACCAAAAAAAAAAAAAAAAAAAAAAACCTAACTGTCCATCAGTGGGAAAAACTAATTAAAATGATGTTACAGAAGTACACATATTTACAGGAAAGAAGCTCATAATATAGAAAATTAAAAGTAGGTTATAAAATGACATATACACAATGATCTCTTTTAAAATTCATTTTTAGGGGCAGGGGTTGTGGCTCAGTGGTAGAGCACTTGCCTAGCATGTGTGAGACACTGGGTTCTATTCTTAGCACCACGTAAAAATAAATAAAATAAAGGTATTGTGTCCGTTTACAACTAAAAAAGAAAAGAAGAAGAAAAATCATTTTTATATCCATCAAAAACTCAATAGAAAGATAAGAAAAGATATGAGTAAACACTTCACCAAAGAACTTGTACAAATTGACAGCCAACTTGTGAATTATATGCTCAAGCTCACTAGTAATAAGAGAAATAGAATTGAAGAACAAATACTTATATAAACACTGGAAGAACATGTGAGTAGTGAGCTCCAGTGGCAGTTTTATCAATTTATATGTCTTTATCTTACCTATATTTCTAAAATAAATATGTGTCACTGTTGTAATAACAAGGGAAGCTACTTTTTCCATTTTTTTATTGATGCATTATAATTACATATAATGGTGGGACTTGTTTTTACATATTCATACATGCATATGGATGTAACAATATAATTTGACCAAAAATCATTCCCCAGTATTTTCCCTCTCCCTCCCCCTGGTCCCTTTTCTCTACTAATATTCCTTCAACTTTCATGAAATAACCCCACCTTTCTTTTCCTTTCACCTCTCTAACTTCCACATATGAGAGAAAACATATTACCCTTGACCTTCTGAGTTTGGCTTATTTCACTTAACACAAGGTTCTCAAGTTCCATTCTTTTTGCTGCAAATGACATAATTTCATTCTTCTTTGTGACTGAATAAAACTACATTGTGTATATATACCACATTTTTTAAAAAAAAATCCATTCATCCATTGATGGACACCTAGGCTGGTTCCATAGTTTGGCTATTGTGAATTGTGCTGCTATAAACATGGGTATGCGTGTTTCACTATAGTAGGCTGACTTTAATTCTTTAGGATAAATACCAAGGAGTGATACTTATTTGGCTGAGTCCTGTGGTGGTTCCATTCCTTGTCTTTTGAGTAACCTCCATACTGATGTCAATAGTGGTTGTCCTAGATTACAATCCCACCAACAGTGTAGAAGTATTTCTTTTCTCCCTATCTTCACTGGCATTTACTATCTTTCGTACCTTAATGGCTGCCATTCTAACTGGAGTAAGACGAAATCTCAGTGTAGTTTTGACTTGCATTTCCCTAATTGCTAAAGATGCTGAATATTTTTTCATGTATTTGTTGATTGTGTGTATTTCCTTTTGACAAGTGTCTGTTTGATCTATTTGCCTGTTTATTAATTGAATTTTTTATGTTGTTTTTTGAGTTCCTTATATATTCTGGATATTAATCCTCTGTCAAGAGTAACTTGCAAAGGCATTCTCCCATTCTGTAGATTCTCCCCTCAAATCCTAGTTGTCATCCAAACGTAGTAGATGTAATCATGCAATCCTTTAATTAAATCTTACTTGTCATCACTTAAGAAACGGTTTAAGAATCATATCAAATGAAATCTTCTGAAATAATCCCATCCCACATTCTTCTTACTGATTTTCAACATTCTTATGCATGTATATTCTATTCCACATAGTTGAATGCCTGTTCTCTTTTTTAAATTTTTTTATTTATTCTTTTTAGTTATATAAAACAGTAGAGTGTATTTGACATATTATGCATATTATGCATACATGGAGTATAAATTCCCATTTCTGTGGTTGTAGATACTATGGAGTTCCACTAGTCGTGTTCTCATATATTAACATAGTAAATTTATGTCTGATTCCTTCTACTGTCTTTCCTGTTCTCATCTCCCTCCCTTCCCTCCATTCCCCTTTGTCTAATCCAATGAATTCCTATTCTTCCCCTCCCACCCTCTTCTTATGCGTTAGCATCTGCATATTAGAGAGAACATTTTGCCTTTGGTTTTTTGAGATTGACTTATTTCACTTAGCATGATAGTCTCCCCATTTACCGGCAAATGCCATAATTTCATTCTTTTTTATGGATGAGTAATATTCCATTGTATATATTTACCAAATCTTAATCCATTCATCTGTTGAAGGGTACCTAGATCAGTTCCATAGCTTAGCTATTGTGAATTGAGTTGCTATAAATGCTTTATGTGGCTGCATCACTGTAGTATGCTGATTTTAAGTCCTTTGGGTATATGCCAAGAGTGGGATAATAGGGTCAAATGGTCATTCCAGTCCAAGTTTTCTAAGAATCTCCATACTACTTTCCATAGTGGTTTCACCATTAAAAAAAAAATTGTAGTTGTTGATGGACATCATGCCTTTATTTTATTTGCTTTTTTTTTATGTGGTGCTAAGAATCCAACCCAGTACCACACATGCTAAGCAAGCACTCTGCCACTGAGCTACAGCCCAGCCCATGATTGCACCAGTTTTTTATGTCTGTTCTTTAATTGCTTAATTTGGGGAAATTTTTATTTATTCAACACATCATTATTGAGGATCTGAGGGCTTTACATGGTACCTCCTTAAGAGGGGGGCCAGTTGTCACTATCATATTTCCATTGCATCTCCTATATTCCCTGTCCAGCTCTGGCCTAAGATCAGAGTTTGATAAATACATAGTGGGTGAATTTCCATTAGCATTGCTAACATTTGTTGAGCACCTATCATACACAATAATTATATCAATCACTAAAATGAAGACTTGAAGAGATTTTTCATCTTGACAAATTAGGAAGAAGCTCTCGGAGGTGACAGATTCTAGAACCAGCTCTGTCAGTTGTGTAACCTGAGTGAAGTAAATCAATGAGCCTCCCTTTTTCTGTAACATGAAGGGGACAGAAGTTGGACTAAATGTTCTTAAGATTATTTTATCTCTAAAGAAATAAATAATTTTGTTTCCACATTTTTCCAAATATACCCGGCAACACCTAAATCTCTAATGTGACCATCTGTACGCTTGTATGAGGCTGGGCAGAAGATTTTGCATGTAGTAGGACATCATAGTGTGACCGCTTTGTGTGTTTGTTCTCTGAGGACATACTCTCAGTCTTATCCACTCATATTCCTCACAGACCTCATACACGAATGGAGCTCGGGAGATGACATTGTTAATACCTCCTTCTGTTTTATAAGAATAAAAACAAATGTCTAATATACTACTTTTATGAGTAAGTGTGGTAATAATTAAACATGTAAGAACCAAGATAAAGCTTATACTAAATTTGTTTTGTCAAACAAATAACTAAAGAAAATAGTCGTCATGTTTTATCTTCATGATTTATCTTCTTAAATACTTGGGGAAAAAGAAATACCGATTTTAGAGGGAAGGGGGAGAGAGAGGGTGTGCTACAGTCTGAGAGATTATTTATGCAGAAGATCTGTGCCTGAGTATACATGGGGGAAGGAACCGAGGGATGGAGAGATGGAGGTACAGGTGACAAGAATAATTGATGAAGCAAAGTGGCAAATAGGTGTGAGGGCAACAAGATTTGGGCCACAGAAACAGCTGTGTCCTGCCAAAGGACGCTTCCTCCTTAAAAACAGACAAGAATAAAACTCCTGAAGACCCAGAGATTAGAAGAGGAGGAAGAAAGAATGCTTAGGCCTGGAGAATTTCAGCAATGGCAAAGGGGGTCTTCATGGCAAGGATCAGAAGAAATTGCCTGGCAGTTGTGAGGACCCAGCTATTATAAAACAGCATGAGTCTGCAGTGGATATATTCACCTTGGCCTTGTGACTTTGCTTATAAAACTTGATGATCTGGAAGAGGAAATGCAGCCAAGATGCAGTAAGCATATCATTGAAATGACTTATGGGCAGCCCTGGTGCTATGCTGTCAACAGATACCAGAGGTTGAGCAGGGAGGTGGCTAGGGCTTCCAAGTCATGTTATAGCCAAAGAGTTGTTCATTGCTATTACAGTGAGGGTGAGCAGCAGGCTGGTGGAAAACCAAGCTGTTGTGGTGAAGGGGAACTCTGACAGGACTTCTCCCAGCTTTTCAGATACCACAAGAATGCATGTAGGATGCAAGGAGCCAGGCAGTCCCTAAGTCTTAGCCACACCCCAGATTTTTCAGGGAGCAGGGACGTCAGATCTTTTATCCACTGGGATATTATAGAATTGTGAATACAGGGAAATAGCAATTACACAAATGGGTTTGAATTATGCTCTAAACTGACTAGCAAAGTGAGCTAATGGAAATGTACTCAATACCTTTATGTCTCAGTTTCCTCATCAATAAAAAAGAAGTAATAAAAGTATTTACCTTAGGACGTTATGAAAATTAAATGAAGTAATGGAAGTAAAATGCTGAATGATGATCCTGGCACAGGTAAGCACTCAGTAAATCACTTGTATTAGCAATCAACAGTAAATATCTCAGAGTGACAGAACAGGATGAGAAAGCAGAACTAAAGGAAAAAGAGTTTGTTGTTACTCTAAAAAGGGTGGGTGGGGGGGGGGGGGGGGGGTAGAATGTAAAAACACATGAGCCAAAATCTTTTCTCTATTAAAAATGACTGATAATAACACCTAGTGAGATTTCTAATTGTGAATTAATCTCATCTGATCCACACATTTTACATGTGAGGAAACTGAGGTTCCAATGTCCCAAGTCACTGCCATGAGGTCAAATGGTATTAACCTGACGGGGGGAACATGGTGACTTGGTGCATTAGAACCTCAGTTTCCTCACATGTGAAATGCATGGATCGGATGAGATTGTTTTTAGTTTCTTCCAGCTCCACATTCTCTGCACCTATGCTTATAAAAGAATGTTTCTCTGGTTACAATTAGAAATTCACTATATCACCCTGGCCCCTTTAACTGGAGCACCCACAGTGCTGTTTTTTGGTATAGTAGGTGATTCATCCATACAGTCCGAGGTGAAGAATTCCTATACTATTGCTTAGTCCGCTGTGGACTGAGCTGGTTTCTGATACACTGTGGTCTCTCCAATTACTCTACTGCATATGTAATTTAGGTAAGGTGTCTCATTATAGCCTAAATAAAGAAGAAAATTGGTGGTCTTGGGTGTAAGAATACCGAGTCTTCAGGTGAACAGGGAAAGTCCTTGAAAGCTGGCCACAGACCTTCAAATGGCAAATACGTAAGAATATCTTAGTCCAAGGAATCGTGGCAGCAACTGCACAGGAATCCTGAGTTGCTAACCATGCCAGTTTATCTCGTTGGTGTTCTCTGATAACAACTGCCTCTGTGTGTGCTCTGGAACACTTTCCTGAGAGGCAATCCATCTGTAGCATTCCACCAGTTTCCAGACTCACGCTCGAATCTCAGTTTGGCTTTACCCCACCCAGGCCTACAAATGACTAGAGGAGATACTAATCCATCCTCATTTACACTGACCACTCCCTATGGCAAAACATGTTGAAGGCCCCTCCAATTACACATCTACACATTTAGGTATTTGTGCCAAAAAGGATTTCAGTGCATCCATTTATTGGGCTGCTCTTATGCAGGGAGCAACTGAGATCAAGGAATGTGGTACTCATGGGACTGCGTGCTCCCATTTCCCAGTCTTCACCTCTACCACAGGCACTAATAAATCTTCCATGTACAATTCAGCCAGTTTCTCAATACAGTAGACTCTTGGATTTCATGAGGTCTCTGGACTGACCTTCTAGATTTCCCCAAATTTAATCATTTCCTACATAAGTCAGAAATGCAATTTTTTGATTGTAAATCACTCGAGTCAGGGATACTATTTTGGCCACATAATTTTCAATTTTGGGCAAATTACCTAAGAAGTTTTATAAAGTAATATTGATGCCCAAGCCTACCCCAGACTAATTGTATCATAATCTCTGGGAGTGGAACCTCACTGTTGTATATATTCAAATCCTGGACATTCCTTAGGAAAACTACTTAAATTCTTTTTCCTCAGTTTCTTCATACATACTATGAAGATGACAGAGTTTTCATATGATTATAATGTGAACTAGATGAATAAATATATGTAAAACATTTAAAATATGCCTGCCTCATCATAAATACTCAAAAGTTTAGTTGTTATTATCACCTCATAGGGTTATCCTGAGAATAATGTTAAGTATTCAATAAGTATTAAACAAATCAATAATAAAAGTACTTTGCAAATACTAACTTGCTACAAATATCTGTAGAATTTTATATTGCATGTAGTATGTCTGAATATTTTAGAAATTAGAAGTTTATTTAAAACTTATAAGTTTGCCTTGCCAAGCACAAAATACCTACTGATAAAAATTTAAAATTGATTTGATACATTTGAAGAGATCATGACCACAAGTAATAATTCTAAACTGACACATATCTTGAAAATACAGTGGAATGAGAAGTTTTTGAAAATAGTTCCTCTACATAGTAAGATCCTGGAGAACAGGATACTAGACTGATGCACTTTCATGTCTCCAGAGTGTTGCAACATGACTGAAACTTATCAGGAATTCAGTTAATGAGAAAAAGGAGTTGGAAGAGTTATACATCTCAGTTCAATTTATGAGCCCAAAGGGAAATATATAAGATGTGTTTTTAAGTATATGCATTATCTATTTTTGTTAACTTTGATCTCAAATAAGTTATTTAATCTTTCTTGTGATTTTATTGTTTCCTCTTTAATGTTAATATTGATGTATAAATTAGCACAACTGTACTACTTGATTTAATGAGTTATTTTAAAGTTTAAATAGCCTTTAGTACAGCAATGGAAAGGGTAACAGAGAACTAGAGGAGTAGACTGATTTGATTTAGTTGGTGTCCTAGGTGTTACTTAAGCTGGGAGAGGGGATGCTGATCCTTATCAATCAAATAAATAAAATATTTTCAGCATGTTTGTTTTGTACCAGAAACTGCAAATGAGTGCTGGCTGGACAGACTAGGCAAGCAGGAGCCACGGTTCCTGCCTGCACAAAAGGCGAAAGCCAGACAAATTTGTTCGTTTCCATGGACTCCCTCTTATTCCAACCATGGAGTTATGCTGTTTTTCTCGAGAGGCTGTGCCAGAAACTGTTCATGCATGCAGTCACCCACCTGCCAAACTCTGGCAATTCTGCTTTTTTTTGCTCATACCTGCTTTCAGGCTGATTACCTGCAATTTGACCCTTAACTGCATTTGTGTCTTTGTGTTTCACTTCCTTCAGGGAATTCTACACCTTGTGGCTGGATTCATTTTTCTGAAGCAGGTATTTACAAATACACTTAAGGACAATTGAGCACCAACATGTTCCTTCTTGAGAAACATATTTATACATCCAATTTCAATTCCTTTGTTGTTGTTGTTGTTGTTGTTGTTGTTTTGGAATGGAGATTTAGTTTTGTTTTAGCTGTTTCTGTTGGTTATTAAGATAGGCTCCGTTTAACAGATACAGGGGTGTTATTCACAGCAGTTTGAAAAAGACAATAAATGCTTCTTGGTTACATATAACATATCAGTGTTATGTGTATTTGAATATTTTTTATCAAGATTAGCTTTTTGTTTTCATTAACAATGATACTTTCTTCATCACAACAAAATTAGTAGTGAAATGACTTCCCAGGAGTTAAAAAAGAGATCAGAGAATTGGCACTGTTAAAAATAATCTAGTAAAAAAAAATCTTAAAATGGGAAAAATGAGCTCAAAAGAGTTGAAGTGACAAGCCCTATTTAAAAAAAAAAAAAAGTGATGAAAACAAGTCTGGAGCCCAGACAGTGGTGGCACAGACCAAAGTTTTCTGCTACCTACTTTCCAACTCCACCATCTGTAGCTTTTTCTGTATCCTTAATATTTTGCACATCTCTGAAACACACTATAAAAAATCCAGTTTGTGTTAAAAGAAGATTTAACAAAGAGGTGAACTTCAAAAGATTCAGCAATGGAGGCTCCCTGCTGGGCTTCCGCTCCAGTTACTTGACAGTAGCACCTGAGTTTGGTTTAGTTGGCTTTTTGTAAGGTTGAAGGTAGGGGGGGTTGGCGAGGCCCAGAACTCTTCATGTTGCTTGATTTTAGGTTCACAAGAAAGCAAACCATCAAGGGGATGTTCTGATGTATCCACGAACTTAGCTAAGCCATTTGGGGTCTTCTTAAAATAAAGCTCTGCTGGGTTTTCTCAGTACAACATTCTAAAAGTTGATACAGCAAGATTGCTTGCTTCTCACCAAGTTCTATTTTTAAATCCCAGTTTTTAAAAAAAATGTCTTTTAACTTCAAGACTGAGTTTCTGAGCCATCTTTGGTGAGTCTTGCCATCTTGCTAGAAAGATTGTTTAGCAGTTGTGCACTGTCAACTCAACCTGTTAGAAAGCTAAGAAAGGAAGGGAGGAAGGAAAGAAGGAAGGGAGACAGGGAAAGCGAACGGGAAGGAGGGAAAGAGGAGAGGAGGCAGGGAGAGAGGGGATAATCGAAAGATGTCAGCTAATAATCTTTATTGTTATTAAATACTGTACTTATCGTTACTAAATATGTTGAGTTTTTTTGTTTGGGGGTTTGTTAGTTTGTTTATTTGACGATATTGGGGATTGAACCCAGGGCCTTGGGCATGCTAGGCAAGTGTTCTACCACAGAGTTAAAGTCGTGTAAAGTTGTATATAGCTATATGTATAAAGTATATACATAATATATACATATTGTATCTATAAACAAAACACAAGATGGTGTCTGTGAATGCTATTATTATCTTATTAGGTATCATTATGTACTTGTGCTGTGTTGGGATCAATGTACAAAGAGAACGAAATTAATATTCTTCTGTTAACCAATGGGTTCCTCCAGAAACTCTCACCTCCCTTGTCTGGTCATCTGGCTGCACACCAAGACAAATCTTACCAGCTGGGCTCCCTGAATGTCACATAGTTGAGGGCTCTGCATGAGCCATAATGAAACCTGACACTGCTTTCACACTGTGGGCCTCTCTCTGGCCTAGGGTTGGGCCCTTCTACCTCCCACAGGTGGGGCCTAAAAGCCTGGGCCAGCAGCAGGTTGTCTTCTGGGCAACCAAGTAGGACTGAGGTGAGATAGAAAGGACCCCAGTAAGGCTCTAATCAAAGTCCAAGTGAGTCATCCAGCCCTCACATCACTCTGAAGGGCAGAGAAAAGCTCCAGGTGTGAAGACAAAAAGACCAAAGGTAGGGAAACATGGGGGGGGAGGGCGGAGGGTTAAGCCAAGATTAGATGACCTTGCCTGGATTCTCAAGGCTGTTTCTGTGGCTCAGAAAGATAGGGAAGAAGTCATCAAAGTCGGTGGCATTCAGCAACCACTCAAAGCTGGATTCGGTCTGTCCTGGCAAGCAGAAGCGTAATGTATTGACCTACCTGGTCACCTCTAAATCTGAGCGCAGAGTTGAGGTGTAGGTCAACAGTATATATAGAATGACCTTTGGCTTCCAGCCTGGAGAAGGCTGCATTTCTGCTGTTGCTCAGCCCTACAATTGTTCTGAAGCTTTTTTTTTTTCATATGCTATTCTTCTATTTCTGTCTTGTTGACTGAGTGATTTCATATTTGACCTAAGAATTGGGTGAAACCAAAGCAACTCTGGCCATGTGAAGTTACATTGTTATGCTAAGAAGGAAAAGTAATAACAACAGAGACTACTTTATATTAGGCACTCTTCTATGATACATTATTCCATTACACATTGGAATACATTATTTCCCATACTTCTTATGCAACAAAGGAAATGGCCTGGCAGAAGTCAGGAGCTGTGCCCAAATCCCAAAGGCATCTCAGTACCCAACCTTTGGTTCTATCAGACGAAAGCAGCCACACCATCTATGTTAATGACAGCCCGAAGGCTCATTTGGTTCTACCCAAAGATGAAAAAGATCATAGGAACATAAGGTCAAAAGACCTGAATTTGATTCCGTGTTCTACCAGTTTTTAGACAGGCAAAACGCATTTCTTCTCTTAAAATCCATTTCTTCTCTTAAAATCCATTTCTTCAGCTAGGAATAAGGAGAATAATACATCCCTTTATGAAATTGACTATGAAAATTAAAGGAGATAACTCAAGTGTAAGTGTTTGTAAACTCCAAAGTTATAATCATTAAATACAATCCAAATGTGTACTAGTTAACACATAACTATCATAAGCTTAATTGGATAATTTTTGACACAGCCTATTCTCAGAAGCTATTAAATAAAGTAGACTGGCTTTGTTTATCATTATTACAAATGGAGAAAAGAAAAACTAATTTTTAAAGGTAAGTTTTCCAGTGTACCAGTGGTTTCAAACATTTGTCTCAGTGCCCCAGTCTATTCTTTTAAAAATATTAAAGACCCCAAAGAACTCTCGTTTATGTGGTGTATCTCTACAGGCATTTACTGTATTAGAAAAGAAAACAAAGAAATTTTGACAATGTGCTTAATAATTCATTGAAAAATAGAAATAACAAACCTTACATACTAATTAACATTTTTATTTTTTAAAAAAAGTTCATATAAAACTTTTTCAGTGATAGCTAAGGCATTGTTGTACATTTTTGCAAATCTCTTTAATAGAAGAGGTTAATAGAAAAAAATGGCTTCTCAATATTTGATCTATTGCTGTATACTTTTTTCCATTGAAATATGAGAAGACAAACTCATCTTTACACAAACTTACACTGAGAAAGGAGAAAGTATTTTCATAGTCTTTTCAGATAATTGTGGATATTTTTTGATACCACATCAAAACATAACAAATATTGTTACATAAAATTTAATAGTAATGTGAAATCTGAAGCTAAAATCCATTGCTCTGCCTTATACTTTGGATGGCTCTTTAATTCATGCATGATTTTGGTAACATGCTAGGTGTTGGTCATTTGGAAAATCCTGGTTCACTGGTTCATTGGTTTACATCTGGTTGCATACTTCATTATGCAACATCAAAAATACTCTATTAAATCACCTCTGATCTCATCAGAAAGAAGCCAACAAGTACATATTGGCAGATATAAGTTTTTCAAAACTCTTTATTTTTGAATTTTGGCTTTAAAATGAATGGCTCTTTTCGTTTATTTTCGGGGGGGAGGGGGGTTAGAAATGCCAGATTCCTAAGTTTGAGTGACCATAAGTCATATATTAGCTATCCTTTGAAGTAAAAGTGATGTTATATATATTTTTAAAGTAGCTACTTCTCTTCCCAACTAGTACAGTTAGTTTTTACCACCTTGTTTTGTACTAAGGTGTCAAAAGCTTGACCAATATTGCTTTACACCACCACTGCAAATGTCTACCCAGTGAAAGACCTAAATACCATCTTGGTATTATTATAAAAATAGTTTTCACTTATCCAACCACCTGAAAAATTCTCGGGAACTACCAGGGCTCTGCAGGCAACACTTATGTGCTCTTATTGTCTCTTGAATGTTAAATGAATTCTTTATTCTGATGGTTTTCAGGATTTCTTAAACTTCTTCACAGAAACTGTTAATGTCAGGTAAATTTAGATGTATAAGTTATATATGGATGTGTATTAACAAGGAAAAGTACTCACAATATATTATTGGGTAAAAAGAGTAGATTAGTATTTATTCTATAATCATATTTAACATAAAATACATATGAATATATTAATTTATTTATGTACATATATACATGTGTGAGGCACAGGGTTTGTTCTTTAGCACCACATATGCATATGCATATGCCTGTATGTCTATGTATCAGCATTATAGTTTGTAAGCAGTTATATCCAACTTTTTTTTTTTTGTAATGGTATCAAGAAAAAAACAGTAAGAAAGGTTAGGCATAATGGAGATAATACTTTTCTCTTTGTTATGAAGCAAAATTTTTAATGTAAAAACATTTATTAAATACCTACAACGTAATAGGCATACCTCTATGCTTTAAAAAAATCAGCATTTCTTATAAGGAGAAGTTGCTAGTTTTATCATTTTAAAGTTTTGTTTTTTTTTTCCATTTGGGACATGATACTATCAATAGTAATTTAACTGTTCCTTATTTCATCTCTCCTTAAAACCCCTACACTCGCCTACTTGGGACCCTTTTACAAGAATGCAGGAGTTTTGAAAAGACTTTTTGTCAAAGCCTATATATATTTCCAAAGATACATTTACAGTAATTGAATATCCATCATTTTTCTGACTCTGAGTGCTATATTATCAACATATTACTCACTTTGGGGTATTAATTTTTTTTTCATGAGAAAACTGAATTTATTTACAGAAGCACATACACAAGTGTACATTTTTTTCTTGACATTCTTTGATTTTTCACAACTCTGAGAAAACATTCCTTTCATGTTTTAATCAGTGTGCAGTGGGATGCCAGTTCCACACCCCCATTATTCAAGGCTAAGGGGGTGTGCTCAGCTTCTGTTCAGGGCGGCCTGACATGAGATTAGAAACCTAAAATAGAGAAGTAATTCTAATTCATAATCTATCAAAAGAGTAAGATAATTGTAAGAATGACTGGTGGTGTATTCAAATACAAAGATAAGAAAGTTATGGCCAATTAATTCTACTGTCCTTCCTCTTCTCCTCCCCCTCCCTTCCCCAGGTAGGCATAATTTGCCAAAATACATTCTATGATCAACTGTATCTAAAAAGAACAAATAAAATCTAAAAAAAAAACCCAAAAACCAAAAAACACTAATTACATATTTTTAAAAAGAATGACTGGTGCTGGTAGTGTTAGTGTGGATTACTTTGTTTTATCTTTTGGGGTCTAAATAAAAGTGTAATTTTTTGCATTGAATTTAAGAGTACTTGATGAATGAGGAATTTGTTATAGACTTTAGACTCTTACAGGGATGTGGGAGGAGTTGGGGAAAGGAGGGTTTGGAACAGGTTGTGAAGAATCAAAGGGTTGCTGGACAGTTCATTCTACAAAAAACACTGGTCAGAGTGGATGTCAGAGCTTGAAGTTAGCATGAAGGCTAAGCATGCCCAGACACTGAGACAGGTCAGAGGCGGAGGTCATGAAGATATCCACAAGAAGCTGTCATGTTTGTGGAGCCATTACTTCTATGTATT
>NW_026000075.1:3361362-3459793 GCF_001458135.2 Marmota marmota marmota
CTTTTCTTTTTTTTTTTTTTTTTAATTTTTTATTGTTGGCTGTTCAAAACATTACATAATTCTTGATATATCATATTTCACACTTTGATTCATCACTTTGGGGTATTAATCAGACATCGTGAGAGTCTTCCAAAGAGCCCTTAGAATGTTATCAAGTTAATGAGCTTCTTGTTCTTCATCTCTGAAATTTCTCTCTAAATTCTGCAATAAACTTCTGCATTGTCTCTCTAAAAATTTGTGACAGTCTCCATAAGTGAATCATCTAATATTTAAAGTTTGATTCCTAAAGAGAGAAAGAGAAAGGAAAAAATGAAAAGACTGGAATTATAGACTGTCAGTAATCAGTAGTATTCAACATAATACCTTATACAGAAAAGTCCATTCTGTCACTCTGAGGAATGCTCACATGTAGTTGACTATTCTTCAGTATTTTCCATATAACATGTAACTATTTTATTTCATTTTATTTTTGTAACTGTAGATGGACAGCATGCCTTTATTTTATTTGTTTATCTTTATGTGCCTCACACGTGCTAAGCAACCGTTCTGCCACCGAGCTAGCTATAGCCCAGCCCAATAACATGTAATTATTTTAAAGACGAATAACAAAAAGTCTCCTAAGAATTAAGAACCTTCAAACAAACTGAGTGAGAAGATGAATACCATGGTCTACTCCCCCTTGCTTCACATGACCTTACTCAAGTTTTATTCCATCTTAAGTTTTCTAGTCTGACTGGTTACAAACAAGTGAAATGTAATGAAAGCACCTGATTGTTGTTGTTTAAACCAAGCTCTAAATATGCCATCTCAATTCTTTTTAAAATACATTATGCTTGACGATATCTCAAATACACTTTAATAAATACATTTCTTTTTACTATTTCCTACTCCTTGGGCAGTGTAGTTCCTAGATTTGCATAAAGAATTCCTGTTGTTGGCATCCAAATAACACAATAAATCCTTTTAGAGGCTCTACAGTCCTGAACAGTATCACATTGTATTTTTTAAAACAGACTCACTTTGTTTTGGCAAATAGCAAGAAACAAAAAAAGTTGAGATATTGCTTAGGACTTTACAGAGTGCAAAAATATGTATCCTTCACTAAATACTATATTTTGTCCTGTTGGTCAGAGTCCAGTGTGTCTCTCTGCCCACCACTGCCCCTCATTTGTTTTATTAAATTTCTTCCTGAAATAATTTTAAATATTACTAAGTTAAGTGAATTCCAAAGATATGTCTAGTCTGGGCCCATTGATTGCAAATTTAATTCCTGACTATAGAAAATATGGATATTTTATCACTTTCAGTAGCCAGCATTAAAAAAGTAACCTCATGAGACACAAAGTGATGAGTGAAGCCCATCTTTATGAAATCAGTGGGTGGTCATCTCTCTGCACCAACCTTTTCTCAACGGCTCCTGGCTGTCCTGCACTGACTGTGTCAGGAGTTCCAGCTGCGCTCCTTGCCTCCAGCCTCTTTCCTCCAGTCCATTTCCCACCCTTCTGCCAGAGTGATTTCCTAAAGCACCAATCTAATAATGTCTCTCTCCTGCTTAAAGACTACAATGGCTCCACACTGCCAATAGCATCAAGAACAAACTCTTTGATGTGATTCTCAAGACTCTTTCTCTCCAGCCTCACAATGTAGTAGTAAGGTATCCCAAAGCAATCACAAACTGTCTTATTATCTGGTATGGTTCACCACAACCCTAACTTTGCTCTAACACCGCCTCCTGTCAGATGCTGGAAGACCCCGCCAGTCCTCACCGTTGGGTCTTTCCTCTCTGCCCTCAAGCCCCCACACATGCCAGCCTCTCTGCCCCACCTCGATAGCTCTACTCATCATTCACATCCCAAATTCTCCTCAACAAGGTCTTTCCTCACCTTGACCAGGACAAAATCCTCTGCGTCATTCATGCCCCTACTCCTCTGTCATAGGTACCTCATAGTTTTATAATGGTTTGCTTGATTACCTCTTTCTTCCAAAAGGCATCAAGCATTCTGGGGGCAAAGATATGGTAGCCCTGTGTGCTCTAGAGCCCCAGAATTTAACACATTCATGGTAGTTGATCAGAAACATCTATAGAATGAATGACACAGTCCCTGACCTAAAAAAAAAGAACACAATATAGTAGTAAGGTATCCCAAAGCAATCACAAACTGTCTTATTATCACTTTTCATGTGATAACTAAGTCAATTTTATGAAAAATATTCAGATAATCTCAATGTGTCGGATATATTAAAAATAAAACTTTAGCATTATATATTTATAACTTTATTTTATTTTACTTTTATGTGGTGCTGAGTTCTAACTTAGTACCTCACACATGGTCAGCAAGAGCTCTACCACTGAACTACAACTTCAGCCTCTAGCAACACATTTTATTGTGAATTATGAAATATATAAAATGTCTGAAGATTATGAATACAATGAACATATCCATACTTATGACAAAGCAAAATTAAATCACCATATTTAAGAAGTTTCCCTATGTATCCCTTATCTAATCATCAAATAAAGAGGGATTTTATGTTTGTTTTTTGAAGGTAAAATTCTTTCTTCTCATCTGATTCAGTTATATGAAATGTCCTATAAAAGCCAACAAAGCAACAAACACCATTTGTATTGAATGCTTTAGTGCTTACTTTTCCAGTAATGAATATCATATTTGTCCAAAATATCACAGGTAATCCAGTCTCATTATTTTGGGGAGGTAGTAACACATAATCATATTCACCAAATCTGGCATCCATAGTATAAAAGGATGATCATGTACCAACAAGAAGCAACCTTCATTCCATACTATTGTAACATTGCTTAAACAAATTTATCAGCCACTTGAATGTCAGACACTGTGATACATTCTATCTTGTCTTTATGACTCAAATGCATAATTTCTAGACATCAAATCCCTTTTTACTTGAGCCAAGAATTCACAGAATATTTAAGCTCAATTGGTTGGTGGGAATGCTTTCTATAAATTATTCTGGCTTTGCCTTTTATTATAAACCACCATATTTTCCTCTCATTGCCAATGATATTATCTCTATTAAGTCAAGTTTCAGTTGATGCTTATTGTAAAATAGTATATATGATTTGTTTTTGCTTAGTGTCCTCTGGTCTCTGTTATATGAATCTCTTTACTGATTATCACATGTTCAGTAGATAAATAAGCCATCCATGATCCCAGATCTTTCTTGTCCTATAGCACTTGTGGCTTGGAAACTTCCTCAATAAGGAGTTACCCAGAAGGCTTTATTCATAAAGAAATGGATAGGAAGTCCAGATAAGCCCACCCTTAAATTATGGTCATGTCATATGTAATATGGTCATCATGAATTTATAAACCACTGGAGAAATGGAATGAATAAAAGAAGCCGTAGAGAGACAGACAGAGAAATGACAAGAATAAAAGCACTAGGTTGGGATGCCAATGGTTATGGAGGCCATAGGTAGAGCTCAGAAGTGAGAGTAGTGACTTAAACCTCCAGGAAATGTTTATATAATAATCTTCAAAAGTCATCTGAGGGGCTGGGGTTGTGACTCAGTCAGTGGTAGAGCATTTGCCTAGCATGTGTGAGGCACTGGGTTTAATTCTCAGCACTACATATAAATAAATAAATAAAGGTCCAGTGACAACAAAAAATATTTTTAAAAAAATTATTTGAGCCATAATAGAAATGCTGATTATAAGTTCATCAGTCACACAGAGGTAACTCAAAGGTAAACAACTGCAACTTTCCACATGAATGTTATGGTTGAAGCACAAAAATTGGGTTGGCTCTTGTCAGAAACAAAATTTCATTAACAAATTTTTCTCAAGCATGTGTCAATGTGTCAAAAATGTGCTGGCTTGGAGAAGGTATGAAAATAGAGAAATAATATTATAATGCAGAACGCTTATAGAAGTAGTTAAGCTTTTTTCCCTCTTTATTTTTTATTAAAGTAAAAAGATTGCAATTTCATTTCACAAGGTCATAAATACATAAGGTGCAGCTCAGTTGTTAAAAAAGAAGTCAGCAGCAGCTGCAGGATGCCAGGTGTGCTGACTGCCGGCAAGAAGGGAAAGGATCCACTGGAGAAGTCAGTGACAAGTGCACCTGTGTTTGAGATTGGTCTCATAAGCTCTCCTCCCCCATGGACCAGGGCCAAGGCATATAAGAAATAATGTCAATAATGTTATTGAAGCAGAACATCAATCACTAGGTTGCAATTTTAAATGGATTATTTCTTGTTTTTTCTCCTGCTTCAAGGATACAGAATATGCAGTTCACCCTTTCCTGAGTTGCCAGGTAGGAATAGGGGTATGAGAGTATAGTTCACTCATCATTTGAGGATCCAAAACACTAAGTCTGTTCTATCAGATTTATTATTACCTTACACCAATCACCACTCCAGCCCTGCAGTGTGGATGATGGCAAGAGTAAAACCACAAAATGAGAGTGCTTGTTAGTTTCATCTTGCCTTGGACATAGCAGCAAAACTGCATAATGCCAAGAGATTAGAAGATTGACATATATAATTTTTCAATCATTAATGTCTTCAGCAGGAAGAAAATAATGTTTATGTGTCAGCCAAAACATGCCATCCACTACAGTTACAAGCTTCCAAAAAGGCCAAATCTAGAGGGAGTATGAGGATGATTTTTTTTTTTTTGTAGAGAAAAGAACTTTCCAGACTTAAAAAAAAAAAAGAAAGAAAGAAAGAAAACAATTGGACTCAGAGTTTTCCAAAATGATTATTTTTGTTTCCTTTTTCTTTGAATGTGGTTTTGTTTGGCTTTGTGGGTGGGAGAGTATTAAAAGTTTACTTATTGTCAGCAAAGTAATGTAGAACATTGCTGAATCTGACATAATTGAAATTTCAAGTTTAAGTTTTGTTTTCTGCCTACTCCAATCTCAATTTGCCACCCAAGTACTATTTGGTAAAAAAATGTGACCCCCTCTGAGAAGCCACTAGCCATCCTGGCACCACCTTGGGGCCTGCTGTTTTTGTTGCCTGATCCTGGGAAAAATACTTATTATGTAGCCCAGACAAGAGTGGTTTTCTATTTTTCATATATACAGGACATATTGATGATCAAAGGATATGAAATTGAGGATATGGTAATTAACATCTACTAAAAACTGCCTATCAAACCATGGATTTGTCTCAAAAAGTCGAGTTGTTTGATCACTTGCTTTTGATTGAGAACTATAAAAATCCTGGGCCTTTGATCAGAAATCCTCTTCACTAATCTTTAGAGATAGGACTTATCAGTAGCTCTTAATGCTAGAAATGTACTTTGTTGGTTTGTTTTCAAATAAAAGTTACTATAGAGAACAAATGCTGAACATTTATTGCTCTTATTTGGGAGGTTTATTGAAGCAATCGTCATGCTCTTTGGAGTCCTTAAAAGTAAATTAAATGTGTGTGTAGAAATGTGATAGTGTAGCAAGGTCCTATGCAACTTAGCAAGACCCTGTCTCTAATTAAAATATTAAAAAAGGGCTGGGGCTCAGTGGTTAGGCACCCTGGGTTTCAATCCCTAGTACCAAAACCAAAAAAAGTGATAGTGTATATGATACTTCAAAATTATGTCAGAGATGATGGATGGGGGAAAAAGCAAGTATAATAAAAGATTACTGGTAAAATCTAAATGGTGGTATTCAAGAACTCATAAAATTCTTTTAATTTTGTGGTATGTTTAAAATTTTCATGCTAAAATACTGGAAAAGATGTATAAGAAAGTGCATACCTAAAATGGAATTTTACTTAAGAAAATTGTCATTGCACAATTACATAAGATTGAGTGAGCTTAATGGATATTATGTTAGAGAATTCTTGTTTATGGAAAACTTGGAAAAATTTTAAAAATCATTTAAAAACCTTTATAAAGTTTTATGTTATTATCTTGTAGATCAAGAGCTACTTAAAGATAGAAAAGCCAGCATTAAAGGGGCACCTCTAGAATAGAGTAAAAATGACATTGGGCATCTCTGCAATTTCATTACCCAACTAGTTAGTAAACTAATATCTATATTCCCAACTGGATTTAGTCCTTAATTTTTTTTTAATTTCTAAGAATCTGGAATTATGCATATGGTTTAAAATTCATTCAAGATGACACAACATATTTGCTGTCTTTACCTGCTATTCTCAAAACTGACTTTGTTGGCCAGGCCTGACCCAGAACTAAAAATCAATGAATTGTAGGCATTCAGTTTTACCATAATATGACCACATCTGGAGGGGAGAAGTCTCCTGTGAATGTCTTTTAAAAAGAAAAAAAAAAATAGTTCTTTAAAAATGCCAAATTGAACAAGCCCCTCTGCAAATGACTCTCTGGAACAATGACATTTTCCCTTTAGAAAGCTGATTTCTCCCATTAGTAAGAAAAATCAGAGATTTGACAATCATCTTCATAACTGCTCACACACTTCCTATTGAAAAGGTACATTTAGACTTATGACCTAAAATGGGGGAAACCCTCAAGGTCTTCTTCCAGGTCACCTCCTTCTCCCTGTTTTTTTGTTTTGTTTTGTTTTTACCCTTTGTTTGGGGGTTGTTTTTTATTTGTTTGTCACTGTTGTTCCTTTGGCTCACACAACAATGGTGTTTGCAGCTGTGCTGTCACTGTGGGTCTTCAAAAAACACATGGAATGTGGGACCAAAATGCTGTTGAACAATGGAGAAGCTTAATGCTACAAGGGAGAGTCAAGGGGAAAGGGACAGATCAAATGCAACAAAATCCTCACTCCACCCCCCTCCCACTGCTGCCCACAAGGGACACAAACAATAACTACAGCACAAATCACTACATTTAAAAAAACAAAATTTTATTCCCAGAAACATAATAAAGGAAGAGTAAAGCCCTGACCCAGTCTTTTTTTCTGCAAAGTCGTTTTAAATGAATCCTTTCTATGACAATTTTATGACCCCCATAAGCAATGGTATTTGGTTCCCTTTTTTAAATTATAAAATTCATTTTTATTTCCAAAAAGTACTGTAAAGTATAAAAAAAATGCACAGGTCATGCATAATTCCTTCTCTCAGAGAAAAAGAGTCAGTATTTGGAATATAGTCCTCCAGGTATTTTTTTTTTCCTAGAGAGATAAAGCACATAATTGAAGGGGGGAAAAAAAAAACAGTTTTTCTCCAAAGGGTCTTGACTCTTATTTTCTTGCTTCATTAATTATCTCAACTAACTTTCAGTACCTATGTTAAAAAAAAAAAAAAAAGCTAGCTCCTTCTTGAATTATCAATATGCTGAAGACCTGTCCATAAAGGAAGGGGCAGCAGGGACAATGACTTTCCCAGAATTCTCTTCCCATACTAGCCTTCTTGCTTCCTCTTCCTTTTTCTCTTCATTTAAGCTTTCATAAAATATAAAAACCTGTTCTCCTTATCTTTACTTCCTATTCCCAATGTATCCAATAACTTCATATAGCTTCCATCTTCACCACTTCTTCCCTTCCCAGTCATTGATGACTGCCAATGCCAAATATAAGGAAAGTTTGCATTACTATTCTTTTTATTTTGCCTTTTATCAGCATTTAATGCAATCTAGAAGTCTTTTTCCTTTCGTTCCATTGGTTCTTCTCCTACACCCATAGCCTCTCTCCTCTTCCTCACCCTTTACTGACTTCTTTTCTTTTGCCCATTCTTTGAATGCAACCATTCTCTAGAATGGACTTTGATTTCAGTCCTCATCTCTTCAGGCTCTCTATTTTCTTCTTTAATGTGCTCACCTACTCCTGCAACTTTAATTATTTCCAACACACTGAAAGCCCTGCCCTTATCTCTCTCCTTGGATCTGGACCCATATATCCAAATGGTGTATCCAAATGTCAACTGGCTCTTTCCACTTGGATGCACTTTCTAAAGACACCACAAATTCAACAAGTACCATGAGTAGGTTATCTATTATCTTCTTTACCAACCCTCCTCCTTCTCACTGATACTCTTCAGTTTGTTCTAAGAGTGCTAGATAATTTGGTAATGCATCCTGATCATGATTGGTTTAGAAGGGAAGAGAAAACAAGGAACTGTTTCTAGTAAGTATAGACCATTCTTTCAAGTTTAACAGTAAAGAGAAGAGAGAGATGTGAAGAAGTCACCTTTTAGGACCGGGAAAATCTAAGCAATTTTGAAGACCTGGGAAGGTAGTGTAAAAGAGATTAAAAATAAGAGGCTGGACGCTGAATTTCAACAACTATGAAGAAGACAGTAGGAAGACCTTCTCTTCTTGCAGCTATGGTATATATTCTTCATGTGACATTTGCTTTAATAATCTAGTTTGCACCTCTCATTGCAGTAGTAAATAAATAATTATAAATAATTTTTGAAATATTTATATGACATCTTTCATCTTTATGTTTATTTTAGCATCTGTGGTTAGGCAAAACGCAATTGGGGATAATTTGTACAATTATTTAAATCAAGCACTCTTTTCCTTTTTAAACTTTTCTTATGTATATATTCCATTCCTAATTAATGTGAAGAATTCTTTTCATCCAATCCATACACAACTGGTGTCTTTCAATTAAAACCTCTAACTTTTTGGAAAACTCATACTCTGAGATCAACATGTCACTTCATTTTTTTTTTTTCAGGTCTCTATCCCATCTGATTTTGTTGATGTAATTTACTTGTTAAATTTTCCTAGGTGACACCCTACATCAGTAGTCAGGAAAATTGTTTTCCTATGCAGTTTTCAAAATATAGTGGCTTCTTTAATTCAAGTGAATCAACCCACTTTCCCCTTCTACTTTTGGTGGGGAGAGAAAAGGAAGGAAGCAGAAGGTAGATAGGGTTAAGAAGAGGTGGTAGAGTCTGTACAGAGCTGAGGTTCCCTGTTAGGATCAATGTTCTTGAGGAAACTACAGTTCTAATTGAACAGTATTTAAAAAGTTATCAGCACTAACAACACCAGATAATTCTCCTTCAGGTTACTCAGAACTGCTAATTGTGTGGGGAAGTGAGAGAGACTGGGGTTTCAGAGGCAGAACAACTACCCTGAGCTGAAAGTGTTTTATAAGGGGCAAGGCAGCAAAGGAGGGCTACCTTTTTTCTCCCTTTCTCTGCTTCTCCCACCTAAAAGTCCTCCTCATTTTAGCTCTCTTGCACTAATGCTTCCTCCTCAGCTGCACTTAGTGAGAAATGCACAAAATTGGCCATAAGCAGGCAGCATGCTGGGGGCGAGAGGACCCTAACCTATTGCCTCAGTTGAAATCCTCAGCTCCAGTGTCTGGACAGGGAGGTGGGAGGAGCACAGGAAACCATTACCCTCTGGCTTCTCCTCCCACAGAAGCCCTGCCCCCTCACACTTGGACAAGGGAGAGATTAGCTTTCTTCTTCCTTCTAGTTCAGTCCTTTGGCTAATAGGAAAGGCCACGCAAAAGCTATGGACCTGCTTCTCTGTGCTTGATCAAAGTGCATAGATAGAAGACAGGGCTTCCCGGCTGGGAGGAGGGAGGAGAGCTGAAGAATCCTGCCCGGGCTGGCTGATCTAAGCAGTCAAAGTGGGCAGCTGAGTGCTTGAAAGAGGATTATACTCGCACTAGAAATAAGCAGTAAGTGAGTGAATATATGGCTTAGAAAAGGATTAATCCCCCTCGGGTTATGGGGTAAACTAGAAAATATGGCTTAATTCTAGAGTAAAACTGTAAGACTTTCTTCTCTTTGTACTGTGTGTGCCGTTTGGAGAGTCGGGACTTAAAGTACAAAATCAGAACTGTAATGCCTCCTCCCACTCTTAGGAAGGGCCAAGTTCTACTTGGAAGAGTTGGGGATATAAGCTCCTTCTCTGACCCAGCCTCTTCCCAGGAAAATTCACTACTAAATCAGATAAGGAGGTGGTATTAAATTGGAGAGGTGGAATTTGATATTGGCAGAAATTGCAATTTTGAATAATGTCTTGTGAGTGCTGACGTTATTATATCCATTAGCAGCGTTTGTCAAGAAAGTCTGGGGCAGGGGATTAAAAAGAGAAAATTGAAAGCTTTTATGATAAGGAGGCTGAGCAGTCCGTATGCAAAGGATTAAATACAGAAATTGTATAATAAACAATAAGTGATCTTGGAAAAAACATGAAATGGGAACAGGAGTCAGAGAGCATAAAGATACATAGATTGAAAATTAGTTAGGAAAAGAAATTCTCATTTCAATGGTTTTCTTGTGCTAGCCAAAAATTTCACAATGTTTACAAAGTCAAGACAATGATTCAGGAATACATCAATTATTGTTGTACATTATTAATACTGTTGCTGGGCAAGATCTGTGGTTCTCTGGTCAGCAAGTTCTGGCTATGAAGCCACCGCCGCTGGTGCAAGGAATTCTGGGATGTCTGACAGTGAAATGGATGGAAGGACTCACATTCCATCTCTACTTAATGTCCTTTTGTCCAGAAATCGGGTCATGCAAATGAGCTACTTGGTACGTATACAGATCAATATTTGGAAAGGCGTTTAGAAATGTTTTGCTTTAGAGGGTCTCTGGACAATATCTTATGGCAACCAATGGACTGAAAGGATATAAAAACAAAGTGACAGGAAGGAAGTCAGCTTGACTGAAACCAACCTTGCTCTTTTTGTTTTCCATCAATCCTGAAATGGAACCTCAAATGAGGACAAGAGTCAAAATAGAGAGAAATATTGTGGCCATCTGTTCTGTTCTAAGTGGCTGAGTTCATTAATGTATGAATGAGAATTTGAATTTTATTTGTGCATTCTGATACTTGAAGATTCAGAATTATCTTATTACAGTGATAAACACAGAAATAAGAGGTATGTTTATGGGGGGAGCAAATATGTAAAATCTGGTTTTTGAAATGCTATAAAAGAAAAATAAACAGATAAGAATTGTGTCCCACAGTGTAAAGATTAATATCATGGTCACTGAAGGATATATTTCTTACCCTAATGAGATAGATGGGATCCTAATATGACACAGTAGGTTGAAGTATACAAAATATTTTTAATTATCTCAATTCTAGTTGATGTAGTTACTATTTAAAGCAAGGTTGCCAAAAACATGAACTATAATTAAGTGTGTAGTGATTTTTATGATCCATTTGTTACTGGTATGAAGAAGAAAGATGGCAGTGGTTGTATTCCCATCAGCTGCTGCACTGGGGGAAAGAAAGAATTCAAACACACCGTCATTCTCCTGAAGTGTGCAATTGCAAATTGATTGTCACAATCTAGGTTCTTTTCCAACTTTAGAACTTATAATTATAGATTTTGCTATGGGGGAGTTGGATGGGAGTGGTGATTGGGACCAATAATAAGAACAAGAAAAATAACAAAATGCCAATAACATGCATTTTTTAGATGTACTTACTCTGAACTCTTCCAACTTTTGAGCTACCTAGTTTTGAAATTTATTTTATCTTTGAAAAATTACTTGAGTTGTTTTTTCCAATGTCAGCATCCATCTGATTCATAGACAATATTGAAAATCTGAAGATTTATTATCTGATTTGTGTAATACTTTTTTTGTTCTTAAACACATTTAAGACATTAAAATAAAACATTTAATAGTTGAAGCCTTAAGCATAGTATAATTACAAATGAAGTTTCAATCTTTAAGAAAAAATGTGCTAGGATTCTTCAAGGAATTGCTTATTTATCTCAAAGTGTTGAAATAATTTTTTCTGACTACAAAATACAAGGGAAGCATAAGAATATTGAGAAAATGATTAAAGGCATAATTTGAATGGGGAAGGTTAAGCAAAAATAATAATGATAAGCCAGCAGTTTGAAAACACTTGCTGTTGTAATGAGAGATGGACAGAGGATGATGCATATGACTAGTAATGAGGATAAGTAAAGACTTTTATCTTTAAAAAATATTATGTGAGAATTAAGATTATTAATGGAAAGAAACTAAATGATCATTTAAAATTATTCTTTCACAAGAAAAGTAAAGAACAAGGATATGGAAAACTAAGCAGTGATGAAGACCTCGAAATAATTGTTGATCAAAAGCAGGTAAGTGAATGCTTATGTACATTTTATATTGTTGCACTGTAGATTTTTGACACCTGAAGCCTTTGGGAGCTCACCCTTCCCTGACAGCTTTATTAGCCTGTCTAGCTGAGGCCTGCATAACAAGGTAGACTGTGAGAGCAAATAAACCTCTCCCTATGATGTGTTTGACCCACTGACTTCTTTCTGCATGCCAATACTTCTTTCATACCAAGACGTATGTATGTTCTGTATGTTAAGAACAATGAAAAATAAAGTCAGAACAATATAAATTTGAAATATCAATATCTCCATTGGGAAAAAAGGAGTCAGAACAAAAATGATAATTTGGGAAAACAAAAGGTTTAAATAAGAATAAAAAAGTACATTATTCTGAAAATGAGACACCCTACCATTAATGTAGCTTATAAAACAACAAATATGATTTTGAGGACAGGGGATTAAGGGTAGAAAATTGAGAACTTTAAATGTCTGTCTTGACCAATGTAATTCCTCAGATTGTCTACAGTTTAAATTTAGAAATGACTTTTAAAAACAAAAGGAAAAGGCTACTTAATAGTCTGTAATATTGCCAATAACTTGAGAGACCTCTAGCTTGGATGTTATATGGGCCCATAAGGAGAAATGAAAACTGCTTAATAGACCATAAACAAAGACATACCAGGTAGTGGAAGGTATCCAGCTCATGACACCGAATTGGCATCAGTCCTTAACATCTTTGTTAATTATCAAGAAGACATGATAACTGCACATTTATTTAATGTATAAATGGTACTGAATCTGAGGCCACATAAACCCAAGTGTTAATAGAGTGATAATTCAAAGGGATTTGAGTAGATTAGGAGATTAGAAAGAAAGTCATCTGTAATTTATAGACAGGCAAATGGGATTTGGACAGTTTTCTAATCATGCAGTTTGTTTTGTATCAGAGTGGTTACATTAAAGGAGCCATTGTGTATATTTCTGACAAAAAGGAAAAATGGCCGCCAGAAGGTCAAAGCCTGAAACAATAAATTTAGAGACTTGTTTGTTAAGCCTGGAATAATTAAGGCAACTGAAGAGGTCTTCTCTAAACAACTGGCTACACAAAGCAGCTCTGTGGAGGTGCAGATATGTTCTTACAGGGGTCACGCACTCAGGGAGGTATTGCCTTATCACCACTCTCTGGCTTCTGAGTAAAACAGCGTAGGGGGTGTGTGGGTTTGGCCCTGTATTTTGACACTCAGTGCCAAATTGTCAGTTCGGTTAATAAGGCAAGTAGGGATATCGCACGGGTGCTCTCCTGAGCTATTAACTCTATTTTAACTATGCCAGATAAATTACTTGGGCCTGCAATCGCCATCTCCAACTGATCCTACCCATAGACTTAAGGACCAAATCTACTGACAAATAAACTAGTAAAATACAATGGAGTATATTAAGAGACTATAAATATGTGTTTTTTTCTGTTAAATATATATATATTTCTATTAAAATGAAATTTTATTTTTATCTCTTCTTTAATCATGTAGAAGGCAAATTCTTATCTTTTTATTCTATCATATCTTTACTATCTTCCTCCTCAAAGCTTTTATTTTCTTTCCTTCCTTCCTTCCACTTTTTTTTTCTTTTTGGCCCAAGTTTTGTGCTTTAACTAAATAATTTTGTTGTTCAGAAAACTACAAAATTATATATTGAGATCATTGGAGTAGAAAGTCCAAGGAAATTATTGTGTCATTTTTCTTTTTATCTTATGGTAACTTCCACAAACTTGTTAACTGTTAAGGAATCTTAAAGAAAACCAATTTTCCTGCTTCTTCAGAAAATAGCACTTTCCTTACTAGATGGAGTGATGGTGGGTTTGATGTTCTCAGTGTCCTCCAGGGCCTCTGCAATTCTGGTTCCATTTGGTGGTGGCCCAGCTTTGCTGAGTCATTCATAACACACAATTCCGAATATGAGGGATTACGAATGTGAGCTGGCTGTGGTGTTGGCCTTTGGCAGGAAGAGTGGTCCTTTTCCATTTAGCAAGCTTTTATTGATGTTCACATTGTGAGCAAATCTTAAGTCAAAACAATGGCAATGTTAGTACCTCACATTGTAATTAGTCTTTTTAAAACTACAAAAAAAAGTTATCCCTAAGTTTAATAGATTGACACACTGTGTGTTTGTAATATTCCAGGAATGGCATAGATAAGAGGTTATACATACGATATAATTTACACAGTATATATAACAAAACTAAAGCTCTGTAGCCCTATATATAACTTTGTTAAGAATCTTTATGTTCAAGCTGTATCTTTTGCAGAAACCTAGTAGAAATTTGTTGACCATCATGTAATTGCAAATAGCGTTTTCAGTAACTGATGCTGAAAGGAAATCTAAGGAAGATAAATAAAATAATTGGAGTGCTATGACGGGCACAAGTCAACTAATCGCATTCCATCCATCACTTAGAAGCTGTGGTCCACACATGCTGTGCAAGCTATGTGCCATTTTATCAGTCCTGTGGTTTGGAAGTCTAGTACTTGTTCAGAAAGCCCACAGTCTTGCTTATATAAGCAAATAAATAACAAAAGCAGTGCAAAATATATGCATTTCCCCCCCTCCCCCGCCAACCCCCAGCTGCCCTCATTCAAGGGGGTAAAAGATGAGTCAGTGTTATTTCAATATGGAAAAAAAGGAGAAAATTGGGGAAATGTGAAAGGTTTTTATTCTTGAAAGGCAACATTGTGCTTCTCTCTCTTGGTGAAATTTTATTGGCAAAATTAATTTGGGGTGCACTTAAAAATATCCCAGAGAACTCATAAATTATTGTTGATGTCCTAAAGTAATAGGTGCCATGTAACACACACACACACACACAGAGTCATTTAAATATAAATGATCACATTGGGATCAGAGTCTGTATTTTCTTCCAGAAATCCCCAGAGTTTTTAAACTTCAAGCATAGGAAATTAATCAAAGAAAATATGTTGAAATAAAATCTTAATGCCTCTAAAGCCCAGACATTTGGCATGATAATATTAAATCTATAATTAATGAATACAATATTTGGCTTTCTAGAATAAATATTAAAGAACAAATTTAAATATACATTTTGGGTAATTTTTATTATGAAAATATTCTTTCCTGATTAGAGGAGAGGGGATTTTCTTTAGAAATCCATCTCATGTGAATATGAATTTTCTTCTGAAATTACTGAGATTTTAGTGGGGTCAAGTACCCTTAGTCAAGTACCCTTAGTAAAATTTAAAACATTAACCACTTTGAAAAAATAATAATTCATTTTGTTTTAAATTAATTAGAGTCAATTTAATTCAAATTTTTATCAAACGATGAACCTAGACAGCTTTTCTTCTCAAATATTTTGAAATTCCAAGTAGACTTTAAGGAGGTAACAAATACTAACATAAAACTATAGAACATTATGATTACATGAAGGATACAATTATAGGTGAAGCAATCGGTTCAAGCATTGCAAAAATGGGTTTAGCAAAACGTGTTGGGTTTGTTGGATGTGGGACTCAAACTAGCAGCTGCATATCCTTCAGTGCAGTAAAGTGGGAAATGTCGAATGTCAGCCAGTTAATCCAGAACAAGTGCGCCAAGATCAGAGCAGTAGTGCTCAAGCTTCAGCTGCTTCCAATTCCCCTGGAGAGCTTATTATAGCAGAAATGACTGGGTCCCCCTCCAGGGGATTCTGATTTTGTGATCTGGAGTGGGGCCTGAAAATCTACATTTCTAAGTCCTCAGCCTATTGCTGCTGATCCTAGATCATACTTAAGAACTATAGCCAGAGAAAATAGTGCAATCTTTTTATTTTTATTTTTGATTGTACTGGGGATTGAACCCAGGGCTTCACATATGCTAGCAGCACTATACCACTGAGCTACATCCCAGACCTTTTAATTTTATTTCGATATGGATTTTGGGTTTTCACTAAATTGCCTGGGCTGGCCTCAAATTTGTGATCCTCCTGTCTCAGTCTCGTAAGTACTGGGATTACAAACATTTGTCATTATGCTTGGCACTAATGCTGTTTTAAAAGGGAAAAAATATATACATGACTTTTGATAAATTTGACATTCTTCAATAGGGCATTATCTGGAAATTTTAAAACTAGAATTCATAGACAAACAATGTAATAATACTGAAAACAAAACCATAGCCATTTACAATCAAAAGTGACTTTAAAAGCCCAAGTTTGCCATCTGTCTAAATTCTTCACAGTAGCTTTGTGATCTCTAGCTTGTCTAAGCTCAGTTTCCTCATTTGTAAAATAATACTCTGCTTTTCCCATCTCCTGAAATTTATCTAAGATAAAATACATAATCCCAGCAGCTAGCTCTGGAGGCTGAGGCAGGAGGATCCTGAGTTCAAAGCCAGCTTCAGCAACAGAGAGGTGCTAAGCAACTCAGTGAGACCTTGTCTCTAAATAAAATACAAAATAGGACTGAGGATGTGGCTCAGTGGCTAAGTGTCCCTGAGTTCAATCCCAGGTACAAAAAAAAAAAAAACAACAACAAGCCCAAGATAAAATACATACAAATGCTTTATAAGGTGTAAGTCATGTAGGTTATTTTAAATAGCTAGTCACCCTTACACAACGCACCACTACCCCCAACTTCAGTTTAACAAACAGGAACTTTGAGATCCAGAAAGGTGAATGGAGTTTCCCAGGGTCACTTGTTAATCACAAAGAGCACTGGAAACCAGCCCTCCCTCATGACATACAATGTGCTTCCTGTCACCTCTCCTGCCAGCTCTGCACCATCGCCCACCACTAGTCATTCTACAAGTGGGTTAAGAAGTTTTGCCTTGTGCTCTAAATACATAAAATAATTATCAGGGATTATGATAGTTGGCCAACATTTATTTATTGAACCCTCATAGAGATAGACATTCAGGCAACCACTCTTTAACTGTTTCTTTCCCTCTTGACCCATAGGCATTGTCAAAAGGGAAACACCCCTCCACACAGACACAGACACAGTGAGGACTAACAGGTGGTTATCAAGGACCACTTACTTTTCCTCTCACAATCTCAGAGGGAGGGCTTCTCCCAGGCATAATATGTCCCATAGAAAGAAAGAATGCACACTTTTCTTAGTCTAAATCCTTTCTGAAAGTCTCTTAAATTCTGTAAGAGATGACTGAATAGAAAGTGATAGATATTAGGACTTCTATGATCTTTTTCTAAAGAAAAAGAAGCTACATCAAAGTAGAGTCACCCCTTGTGTCTACAATAGCATATAAGCGTTTGAGCCATGATGAAGCTCTGCCCTAGTGGTTGTTCTGGGGATAAATCCCAAAAAGGAAATAAAGGCCATCGTGAAATTAAAATGGAAGAGCAGTTACAACAGATGAACAGAAAGATACACAGCTTCCTTCTGGTTCTAACAGATAGCATGGCCTGGCCATCATCTAAGCAGTTGACCACAGTCTCAGACTCATAAATAGCAAAAAGAATGAGGGTGATAAGTGTCCCTGCCTTGCACTCTATGCTTTCTTGGCCATATCGATGTGATGGCTTAAATATCATTCAGATCCCATTTACCCTGTCTCTTGATATCATGTAAAACAGTCTCTCTCAGTACCTTCTTGGAACTTTGTAGTTGGCCATCAAGAACAAGAACCCCTTCCAGAGTTGCAGAAAGGAGAAAACCTGTTCAGCTTAAAGACCCTGAAGCAGGGGATCCCTGGACACAGCATCATGCTCACAGTTGTTGGAGGCTCATTAGTGATTTCTTCACAGAAGACTGATCAATGAGAAATGGCTAAATGAGTACAAGGCAGATTTATTTGCAATCTATCTAAAATCAGCATTGGTGTCAATAAAGACTCCCTACTATAATCCAATCAGTTCCATCTTGTCTGAAAAGCTATTTATCATCAATAGATATTGTACAAGGAAAGGGGAAAGTTTTCCACTAAGTTAAATAAAAAATTATTGAAGGGAAAACAGTCAGCCTGTATTGTATTCCTAAATATTCCCCATTTGTATCAAGAAATATAAAAAATTCCAAGTTACTGATAATTTAGGGAGCAAGTGATAGTAAACTCAATTTTTTTATTGTTCCTTTAATTTTGTGCATTTCAGTTTCGTGTACCAGTTCCCCTGAGCATCACCTGACTCTAGAGAAAACACAAAGGGCAAACCCAATACATTCATTTCAGAATCCTCTGAGAGCTTGCTGAAATCTGAAAGTATTAGGACAGACAATGCAAAGGGTCACTCACTCTTCACAGAGCGGCACAGACCAAGCGGGAGAGTAAAAGTAGGGATCCACCGGCCTAGTTTCTAGTCTTGGCTCTGCTCCTTACTAAGCAGAAGACTTTGGAGTAAGCAATTTAAGTGTTCTGAGTTTCCGCTTCTTCATCTGTGCAAAGGAGTAATACCATCTGGGTTGGACGTCTGTTGTGAGGCTCAAATGGGAATACTTCCTTGGAGGTAGCTCAGCCTCCTCTGGTCAGAGCCAGGAGAAGAAGCCAGGGCCACGGCTGTTGTATCTGATACTCTCTCCACTCATGCTTCCCGAATGATGAGCTGGAACTGGTGAGATTCTGACATCTTCACTTTGGTCGTTTCCACCAGTTTGCTCCTGAGTGTTTTGCACACCTTCTACGGGAGACTAGCAGATACTCAGGTCTGATGTCAGCTCCTATGCCACACGATATCCTCGGCAATGACAGAACGTGTGCTGGCCACTCTAGCACAGTGGGTAAGATCAGGCAGGACCTTTACAGTCAGAGATCTGAGAGAGAACAGGCTGCAGGCAAATAGCAACTATTTTATTTTGGGAAAATTAATGGGCTTCTCTTAGCCTCTGGCTACTCTACCTGAAGATGAGGAAAATAATATCTACTTCATAAAGTAGTTGGAGAATTAAATAAATTCCTGAATATAAAAGCTTGGCCAGGTGTATGGCAGGTAATAAGTTATTGATAAGTAGCAGGCACTGAGCTGAGTGGTGGTGAGAGAGGATGTTACTATCCATAGATATATTAGCAGTACGATCCCCTTGGATTGGCGTTATAATGATTTTAAACATTGCAGTATTTTTTTGTGGTCAGAGATGCCAATATCTCCTCTGAAATCAGCCAGGTACAGAAATCGGGAAGCAATTGGGAGTGAGGAGGACAGTGGCTACTTGGCATGAGCTGCCTCCCTAGAGGGGGCAGCACCTACCAGCTCCAGCTGTTTGCTACCTTGTTGAAAATGGGCTCAGGGCCACACTACACATGCTAATTTTTCAAGAAATACAATCTGCTTCTTTGGGTATTTACAATCAATTTTTAAATTTTTTTTAAATTTAGATGATATGTAATTGAAATAACTTGTGCATTGCCCTTGGGGTCCCAATTTATGACCTATTGTCAAAAGAAAGCAAGGTGTGGACATAGGCCTGGGTGGGTCTCTGCTCACCTTTTCTGTTATCTCCTGTTTTACACTTTCCAACTTGAAAACTAACCTAACCTAGATGCCCATCTGATTAAAATAATAGACACTAGTGCATAATTGACAGGTAGCCTTGAGTCTGTCTTACATCCTTGTACCAGCACTATAGAGTGCACCCCACTTTCCTCTACCAACCCACCTTCCCCAAGTTTCCAGACAGTAATGCAACTCATCAGGGCCCAGTTAAAAATTATTATCACCAAGAGCTTATGAGTTATCACCTCCAATTCAATATCTGAAATACCATTATATATATATATATATTTTTGTAAGTATTTAATGAATAGCCTAGGTTCTTTTAGGAAAAAAAAGGGGGGGGGGAACCCCTGGGCTTTCAAGTTGAAAAATGCAAGGCTATGAAGTCATTTTCAAATAGTCTATGTTTTTTTTCTTTTTTAATGTAATAGCAAAAAGTGGTACTTGCAGCATATTTAGTCAGTGAGAAAATAAATGCATAATTGAAATGATGTGAGCTGACATGCTGAGCGTAAAAATGATGTGACATATGAAAGTAACAGACAGAGATGGTAGTTCTGAAAGTGCTCAGCCATTTGGAACGTAACTTGAAAGGAGACCCATTCAACCTCTCATACTGGAAGATGTGCTATGGTTCTTTTAGTTTTTGTTAAGTAGGTTCATCTGATCAATATGAGAACCGCAGACTTCAGAATGGGAAGGAACTTGAAAAGATAATCTAATCCAGTGCTCTGTGGGCCCATTCTCAGCCACCCTGAATGAGAGGGGGGCATCTACGTGTTTGGTGACACCTCTTAGGGAGCAATTCAGGTGTGCATGCAAGCTTTGTGATAAAAGAGAGCAGCTGCCAGGAGTTCCATTATGTTTGGCTCTAGTTCAAGCAAAATAAGTAAGTCTCCAAGTAGGGAAGTAGTTTGACTGTGTTTGCCAAGTTATTTCACATCACAGGCAATATTAGAATGCTGGTCTGTGGTCTCCAGTCTTAGGTTCATTCCACTATCCTGTAACTACCTTCCTGACTTTCAAAACTTCTTATCCTCTCTTCTAAAGTGTCTTATATTAGTAGGCTAAGCATCCAAGTCAAAGCCAGAATACTCACCTAGAAAAAAGTGCACATTTCAGGAGCACAGCTATGTGATAGATGATTATGAAAGGTTTATATAAGATGCTTCCTGATTCTTCAAAACAGGTTTTCACAAACCCTGTGACAACTTCTCAGAACACATGAAGGCACAGACACTAAAGATTTGCAAAGTGACTTTGAAGTCTTCTGGACTGCCCAACCAGGGTTTCCTTCATATTTACACAAACGGTTTTTCTACAGATTATCTTGCAGGGCTTCCCCACCTGGTTCAGTTTGTCATCTTCCCGAGTTGGTCATGGTGACTATGAGCCAATCCCCAGTTGGGCATCTGGGGATTGCACTGGAAGTCAGGGCCAGTGCTCTAACACACCCAGCAGGTAAAGTCAATTGTCAGGAGGGCTTGAAAATATCTGTACTAAATGATTTATGTTCTAAACTCAAAACCTGAAAAAAAAAAAAAAGGAGCAAGCAAACTGAACTAGTTTTTGTTTTGTTTTGTTTTGTTTCGTTGTTGTTAACAAGCTGCAGGGAGAGTTTGGAGCATAAACTTCCCTTTCTTCTCTTCTGATTTAGGACCTAGATGCCTGTGCTCACTCTGCCCTTGCCTTGACCTTGTCATTTCTGTGGCTGGGCTTTCATTTTGCTCCCATCCAGACTTTGCAGTCACGTCTTTTCTCCTCGGCTCAGCACCACTCTCTGATCCTGCCTCTGGATGCCTCTTGTTCTGACACTGCATGTACAAGGTTTGACAGAAGCACAGCTCTTGCAAACCTGCTTCTTTTAATGCTCCATTGCTTCCTTCCCTTTCTCTAAAACAACTCTGTAATTCTGTCATTCCCATTTTTAATCACTAGTTTTGCACATGGTCTACCCCCCATCGGGGTGAGTACCACTTCCTTCCGATCTTGTGATCTAAGAAACACACGCACAGATGACCAGTCAATACAATTGGTATTTATTCCTCATCAGGGTATTTTTTTGACCAAATGATCTCATTCTTGAAGTATATGAACAAGTGACTTATTAAAGAAATGGTGAGAGAATGTACCATCTCGGCTTTGTGCTGGATGCTCTGAATAGAAAAAAACATTCATTCATCCTTTTTTTCTAATAAAATTATCTCATTTGTATAATTAGTAAATAATTAGTGAATTTTTGTTGTAGAGAAACACTAATCATAGAAGTAGTTTTCTTCCAGTCAAGGGTTGTCCAATTACCACTTCCCTATGCTCCCAGCTTCTGTCTTTATTTTTATTTTTTTTTTTAATTTTTTTTTCCAGCTTCTGTCTTTAAACTTCGAATATATTCTCAAAATTGACACAGTAATTTTTTGTGAAAGACAGGAGTCGTCCCAAAAGAAAAACAAATGATGCTACATCAGTTGATCGATTTTGTTAATCACCTTTTTTAGCACAAGATAAAGGAAATGGAAGCTCACAGGCAGGGTTAGATATTCTTAAATTTTTAAGCTAAAGGTCTAAAATTTTAGAAATTTTTTATTTTTTGAAAAAAGAAAGCAACTCATTTTTCCCAACATGAATGGTCAGTGTTCTCTTCAAACCACAAGGAATTTGATTTAAAATCATACCCTTGGGGTCAGGACTTTCATGAATAACAGTAGTCTTGCCCTGTGGACCCCAACACTGCTTGGCTTGGTAGTTGGTACCTAAGGTGTGAAGAGAACCGATGATTCCCACTGTCTGAAATAAAAGGCACACTCTTCATGGGGCCTGCAGGCTGTGCCTGGCCAGCTTCTAACTCTCCTATCACCCCGTCCCATGCCACTTCAATGCCAGGCTCCACTCTTGCTCAAGCCACATGTTCTCTCTCCCCCTGTGCCTCAGCCCTTGCCCTTCCTTCTGCCCATATGTGTGTACAAGTATATAATAAATCACAAATATTTTGATGGCTTTGCTAGGAATAGAGGGGTGTAGATTAGAGGGAAGGAGGAGCGAAGATTAGAGGGCCTCGTAGTCCCCTTGGAGAGTCGGAATGGTAAGAGAACAGAGACTTAAAGAACAAGTCCCCCTTGTCTCTGTAAATAAGCAGACTTCTCAAGTCCTATTAATATGAGGAAAAACGAGCAGGAAAAAGATAAACAAAATTAAAGCCTATTCCTTAAAAGAAGAGGGAGCAAATAGAGAAACAAAAAAAAAAATCTAATAATCTATTATTTAGGGAAATTTGACATGCAAATCTTGCTATGAATATTCTGGAACAGGGTTGTGAGGAAAAATGTATAACTGCATTTAGTAAAGGAATACTTTCTGGAGTTCTGAAAAAAAAATTAGGTTTAACTCTGCTGTGTTCCCAAGATCCTTATTCCTGTGTGATAAGCCAAGGAAAGCAGTGTAGAATCTGGAGAGCCAGGTCAGAGGATGCTGGTAACCTTGAACTTTCAGGTTTCAGGAAAGAGAACTGCTTACTTTTAGAAACTGCTTCTAAAAGAAACTATGTGGAAAAAAAATAAGTTTTCTTTTATTTTCTCAGTCATAAGTAACTTAAAATAACTTCAGGGGGAACATAAGATGTTGATTTTGGGAAAAAAACTAAAATTGTTTTTATGGAAATGATCCAAAGTGTCTCCCTCATTTATTGTACACATATATATTTATAGCTTTTTTTTTCTTTCATAAGTGTTTTCTAGGTGCTAAGAATCAGAGGTGACATAGCCAGTCATGGCCCTTAACAAACCAGTACTGTCATGGGGCCCTGTTATCCACAGCCAGTACTGGCGCTGGCACTGATACAGAGCTGCAAGTGGGGGGTGAGGGGGCACTCAGAACTCTTAAGATGTGCATTATAGCCTCTTTCCCTAGTCAGAGTCCTGAAAAAGCATTGCTCAGTATGTTCCCAGGAGGGGACTTCGGCTTTGAGAACAGTTTCCAAAGTTGTTTTCTACCCACCCCCCACCCCCAAACTTCCCTTCATCATGCTTCCTTATCAGGGAGATTTGTTACAGTTTTGGCTGTGCTAGGAAATAATGTAACATGGTAAAATTTAAGAGAAAATTCCTGATTGCAAAGAAAAGTATGATAAAGAAAAGCATCAATAAATTAAGAGAGGTAAACTGTGAAATACGCTCTTCCTTCAAAATAACATATGGGGGGATAGGAGAAAATACATAGTTAGATAGTTAGATACACACCCGAAAACTAATCTGCAAAAAAAGAGAAATCGCTCACTCCTTGGATAAATGTCCACCTCTGAGGCCATAGGACACTACACTATTCTCAATGGCCAGAACCAGGTATCAAGACAGCCCTGTCAGGCAACCTGTAAGACCCTGCATGTATTGCCTTTGGGTTGCAGTTTTGGAGGACTTTGTTGAGTCCTCCAACCTAAGGTGCTATTCACAAGTTAAACCTTCCTGTGCAGGACTATTACTTCTGTACCCACAACGTTTGAAAATTTCCACACCTGGCACAAAGCCAGGAAGTTAGCCCTTCGGCATTTGTTGAGCAGCTCTCTGTTGTGGGAGTAGATCGCTGTGCTCTGAAAATGTCACTCCCCCTGCCACTCTACAGGAGCTGACCTTTCTGCAAGCTGAAGTCCCTGATGAACTGTTCTGCGGGTCTAGTTTATCCTGGTATGTTAGCAGATCTCCCACATTACTGTCTGGAAAAGTGATCTGAGAACTGATACTCTACCCCCTATTTAAACTTCTCCTGACCTGACTGTCCCTTCCAGTTTCTTGGGATTCCTTTTGTGATCCTCCTAAATTCAGCCTCTAGCCTTCCTCTCTGTGGTTTAACTGTTAGTGCTAGAGAACCAACAATTACCTCTGGGGTCTCTTCTCACTGGTTATAGTATGCATAACCCTTCTCCAGGAATTTTGGACAAGAGACAATATATCACTCACAATCCCTAGGACTTTTCAGTTTATATAATCTTTGTTTTGCATTATTACAAACATGATTTTACGTTTTTGCACAGTTGCAGTCAGTATCCATTCAATTTTGTATCACCTTCTTTAAATAAAATTATATTGAGCTTATTTTCCAAATTGCTAATTTTTATAAACGTCATTTTAAAAGGCACCTTATATTGATTCAAGGTGATTTTTAGGCATTTTTCCCCCATGATTTTTCCCTTACTCATGCAGTAATCATTCAAATATTTTCCTTTCAGGATAAAAGTTATCAAATTAAAGACAAAAATAAAGAAAAGAAAGGATTGCAAGAAAATCATGTACATTGCTATGATTAGACATATACTGATTTTCCATGAATTATGCATGAAGTTTATGAGAATTTGCACAGTGTAATCTATCCCTATCCCTGCTGTACCTTGAAGCACCACTGAAGATGTCCTCATGCATGTTGCATTGCTCCATAAAACTTCAGGTTTAAAATTTAAACCACATTCCATGTGGCAGTTATAAGCATCCTGCTTCCTGAGGCTGACCAGAGCCAAACCACAAACGTGGATTTGCATAAATTTAGTTCACATGAATTTTAAAGTTTGCTAAGATAGGAAACTGACTAAATATTGTCAGAGCCACAAATACCCTGGGAGATAATTTACTCAGGTAGCATATTCATTGAGGAGACAGATGTATAGATCTGCTAAGCTATCCTCATGCCAAAACATATAAAGACTCTAAAAACCTGATATTGAAGTCTAAACAACTTACACAAAGTGAGCTCAACACAAAGGGGTTATAGAATTAGACCATAAGACTTCTTCATATTAAAAGGCAATGATAAAAACTAATTTTGAATCTATTTTAGAATATAGAATTCTATAAGAATTCTAGATTTTAAAATTTTTTTCCTAGGGTTTCAAAATGCAAAACTCTTTAATTAATATGGAACCAACAGTACAGGATTAGAGTCCATGAAGCAGAGCTAAAGTACAAGTAAAAATGCTAGGATTCAAGTTCCTGATTCTGCCAATGACTTTTTATTTGACCTTGAACTAACCTCTAACCTTGACTTCCCTATCAGCAAAGTAATACCATTTTTCCTACTTCCAACTTATGAGAATTCTGGAAGAATGTCTAGAAGAAAACTATAAAAATAATCATTTGAGCCACTCAAGATGATTACTTCCTGTGAATATCCACGATGGTATCCTCTGTAGGGAAGCCACTGATGCTCTGGGGTTATGAATCACCTTCTCACATTAAAGAGTAATTTTAAAATGAAATCTCCAGTAGAAAAATGAATGCATCCATAATGTTTACTTTTATATCCGTAATCCTCGGGGAGAGGGCAGAATGTGGCTTGATTTTATTAATTTACAAGTGATGAAATTACATAGGATTTCTTTTTGAGTGATTATTTAGATAAAGTACTCATATTTATGTATTTCAACTGCCTCAAAAAGATTGCACCATAATAATACTTCTAAAGAAATAACACTGGCATTTTCTTTGCTCCTGATCATATTTCTTAAATAAACACCCCCTTTTTTCCCCTGGAAAACCAAAACTTATGCTGTGGCTTCTAGACTTTCTTTTGCATTCAGTAAATGACTTATCCAAGTAAAAGCAACATAACGGTATTTTTCCTCTAACCCTACAAAAAAAGGCCTCCCTGTCACATTTTATTAATTCCTGAGCCATCTTTATTATTTTTTTAAATGAGAAGTATGGAGAATTCCTAGTGAATCTTTAGCAGAGAAATCATATAACATCTCTCAAAACACAGAGAAACCCAATTAGCTTCAGCCAGGTACAAAGAAATGGAGAACTTTCTCTCACAGAGCCAGTTGACATTTAGAAGCACTCAGTGTGGTTCTGAAGGGTAATCTAAACTCTATCAATAAGCTGTCTTCAGAACAATTATTTCAGGCTATACTTACACCAACACTTAGTAACCACAAATGAGTTCTTACTATTCTCACCTACTTAGAAATCTGCTTCCATGACATCACAAGGGAGGCAAGCCTGACTTGAATTAGCTTCCTCAGAACTTTGAGTCATTCAGGAAGGAGAAATAATCCAGACACTCCAAAGTTCATGATAAGACCAAATTCTAGGATAGGTGGAAGGCAGGGACACTTAAGCAGGTGTGTTTCACCGAGGTCACATTAAATACATCCATAAATATTGTAGGTGAGACATTGTGGAGTTGAGTAGGTCAAACTCTATACCTCAATTGTCCAATGCCATCATTTTCTGCTGAGAATGAGGAAGAGGTGAAAGTAAAATGGAATTCACATTGTTGAATACCTACTGTGTTCCAGAAAACAAGCAGAGAGCTATTATCATTATGAGGATGATGATGCCAATTTTTCAGAACGGAAGAAAAAAATCTCAGAAGGGTTGAGCATCTGAGAAGTGTCACAGAACCAGTAAAACAGAAAAAAATGGAACATTGGGTCTGTCTTTCTCCAAAGCCCAGGCTCTCCTTCTAACTGCCTTCCCACAAGCCATCAAGAAAATTAAACTGCACTGCATCTTGTTTAACTTAAAGATACAGCCTGTAGTTACTTCACAAAGTCTAGCACACAAAGGAGTTTAAGTTAAAAAGGCTCTTTAAGTTAAAAACAAAAAAGTCACAGAAAGCAAAGAGAAGGGTAAGGCTGGGTCAAAGCAAAACCCTCGAAGGTCAGCTCCTGCCGCTTGCCAGCTCCCTCCTTGTGTCTCTTTGGAAGAAGCTGAGAACTGAATTATGGAATAGAGCAGGCAGAGGGTTCCCTTGAAACACAGGAAACAAATAAAAATGAAGAATGCATTATCCTGTTCCCCAGTCTGCACACAAATATGTCTATATTTTCTCATAATTGGCCTAAAGATATATTATAGTAGAAAAATAGGATGGCTTATTATCACCAGCTTCTCTCCCATTCTACGAGAGCCAGATCGCCTTTCTTCATGGAGGATTTTTGTTTCTGTCCACTAATAGTTAATTCCTGTCCTTGTAGAATTTAAATAGTAAAGGTACCCAAGCCTCTGTGGGACTTAGGAAGCAGCAGTTTTCAGTGTCCAGGGAAGATCACTTCTCATGTCCCCTCTGGGATTTGTAGAATTGACAATATTGAGAAATGCAAGAATTAATTTTTCCAGAAGACTAAGGTAAAGGGGGATACTTAATCAAAATATTTCACCTCTGGGGATATTTTGAATACCTTGCTGGTTTTTAACTTTGTTACCATTTTCCTTCTTGCTATAACCACATGAGTTGGTCATGGCCCCCTAGGCTCTTTACTTAATGACTTAGTAGCATCTTGGCCTCTGAGTTCCCAACTGTATCCAGAGGAGGCAGTTTGTTCTTCCACTGTTTGCAGGATAGCTTTCCACCATTTCCATTCCACCATTTCCATCCTGAGTCATGGGGAGCCCCAGGTCCATGATCTCATACTTTCTCCCCACTGAGGATGCATCATTTAGGGATGGTCCTCACAGCACCATGGATGCCAACTTAAAGATACTCACAAATAGTATAGCTGTCTTGCTTCTCAAAACAAAACAAAATGGAATCATTTAATGTTAAATGGACCAAGAATTTTTATTAAGCAGCATAAACCTCCTTGACACCCGCATACAGATGAATTGAATGGCATCAGCAGCAGAATCTTTAACTGAGAATAACTTTACATTGTGACAAAGTCATTTGGCTTTCTTGTTGCTCATTTCATCATCATCTTCATCATCACAGTCACGAACATCATCATCATCAATGCTGGACACCTACCATGGGTCACGTGGCATAAACATTGTTCCTGCTCTTGAAGGATATAAACTTATTGATGATTTAATGCTTGAACAAAGGAGCTTAAACAAAACAGCAGTTTATTTTTCTTTCTCACTTGAAAGAAATCTGGTGTTTTGCCATGCAGACCAGTACAGGAGCTCTCTGAATCATGTAGGTAGGGTGCAGCCTTTTCCAGCAATCTTCCCTGCTCTACCTTAGAAAAGGCCCCGAATAGTTGCAGGCTCCCCATCCATCATCTCGAAGTTGCAGGCAGCAAGAACAAAGAAAAGTGGGGAGGGAAAGGTAAAGTAACACCTCTCTTCTTTTGAAGTTCCATAGAGTCCTTTTGTTAATATTTTATTGCCCAGAATTTAGTCAAATAGTAAAAACTAGATAATGGAAAGGGGGTGTTCCCAGGAAATAGTCACTTATTCTGCGTGGTAATACATCAGCCTAAAAAGCATGTTGCTAAGGAAGAAAGGTATTGGAATAGAAAACTAGCACTCCCGGCCTTAATTGTCACTCTCAACCTACCAAAAATAAGTTTCTCCTCTAAAATCAATGACAAAGGAAAATAACCATCTATCACAAATTTTTCAAAAAATTTTTTAACAATTTAATCTTACAAAGTCACAAAGCTCAGTATTGTTTCATTAACATGAGGGGCAGGAATAACTGTTTTTAGGGCACATGCAACATAACAGTCTTCAGCATTTAGCTGAGAAAAGGAAAAAGACTCACTTGCATGTGTTCTGAATTAGAAAAGGCCAGCATGATTTATGTCCTGTAGGATCAGTAGGTTCAGGCAACCTGGTAGCCTTCACCATGGGGCACCACACATAGGCCCGGAAAAACTTTTCCTCCAAGCCCCTTCTCAAGTTTCCTGTTTCAGAACACTCACCACTATGCTCTCATTTTCCTCATCCATTATTCCCCAGCCCCCCACACTCAGTGGTTTCACTGGCTCTGACTTTTTGGGATATACGTTGGGTAGAGCAGGGAAGATTGCTGGTTATCTCCCTTTAGTTCACCAAATGTTTTTAACTAAACTGAAAGTGGCCCATCATCTCAGTTCAGTTCCTGTATTAGTTAGTCTTCCTAGTGCTCACTGGGGGGGTAGTGTAGACAGCAGGCCTTCAATAGATGCCATTAAGTTTACAAAGAAAGATATGAGAAGATGAGAAAGGAATTTATTTATTTATTTATTTATTTTTTTTCCAAAATGAGACTGCATTCATTGACCAACAGCTTGGACTGAGGTGTGCTGGAACCCAGTACCACAGTGCACTGGGAAAGGACTGAAGGCAGGTCTGACACCCAGAAGCCAGAAATGCAAGGCCTGTGTCACCAACCAAGAAAGCTCAGATGGCCGTGGGGCTTCAAGCAGTGGGCTGTCTTTGAACCACAGTTCATGGTACCAGGAGAGCAGGCATTTAGAGCAGATGTTTCACAAAGGTGATGGTTCTGAAAAGGAGACTGGTAAATGGTAGATGAGGTGTCAAGATCTCAGCCAAGATGAGAACAGAATTGCAGAGCAACTGAAGGTGAGTCCCCTGGTGCAGGCTGGACCCATATTGACAGCTTTTATAAGTAGAAACTGCATCTTATTTCTTTTTATATTCCCAGCACCTAGCACTCTCTGGCCCATAGTAGATTTTAAATAAAGCAGTCAATAATCACAAGATGATGCCATGATGGTGGGGAGCCTGCTCCCCAGCTTTGGTTCCTCCTGTCTTTGAGGATTCAGTGGGCCTCACGCTGCAGGAGGAAAGTAGCAGCTTCTTCATTTGCACCTGGAAACAAAATGCATTCTCATCTCTGTCCGGCCACACCGTGTCAGCACAGTGAGGAGTTCTACCAGATGCTTTATGGGAAAGGAATGGACTCTAAATTCAAAAGAGGTAGCAATTGCTTATTTTTAATTTTTTTTAAAAAGGAAACAATTTCTAATGCATGTGTATTGTGGAATACTCCATACAACAAAATTGTGCTCACATGAAAAAAAAAATGCTCACAACACACTAAGCAGAAAACCAAGGCAAGACAAAAATTCAGAACGAGCTCAGCAAAAGACTCTAAGGGATCATTAAACATATTAATAGTGATGATCTCTGGATTCTAGTAAAAGAAGTGATTTTTAAAACTGCTTTTCTATTCTTTTACATTCTGTACTTTGTTTGCTATGTATTAGTTCTCCCAGAAACAATGCTTTTAAAATAAAACATTGACCAAAAGTAAGGAACAATGAGAAAGACCTGCGGCAATCAAACCAGAAATCACTGCCATTTCAAACATCAGCTACAAATAGAGCCATGTGTTTCATCTAAATAGAAGAGACACAATGGAATTTTCACCAGGAAACTTAGTCATAGGATTTGCTTATTATTGATGTGTCCTTTAATTAAATACTATTAAAATCTGTTTCCATGATTGTAGATACACTGATTGCTTGTGTTTAAAATCAACATCAGCAAAAAATGCTCTAAAAAACTTCCTAGTTGCCAGTTTATGTAATTGTTTTAAAATGGCATTTTAACAATGAACATTAATAGCTTGAGAGGCTTCCGATTAATAAACGAGTCCAGTGCTTCCACAGAGAAAATCTGAGGTAGGCATTCTTTTTTGTTTATCCAATAATTTGATTTTTTAGTGGCCAAAGGGGATCAGGGATTAGGGTGAAGTGAAGAAATAAACAATACACCTACCCATTTTAAAATTGATAGTATCGTTTATAATCTTACAGTTTTGAACTGGTAGTTCCTTCAGGGAGGGAATTTTGCTGAGCTCTGGTTCTCTCCTTGGCCACACACATGATCTTGTCTTTCTTCACTGCTGCATTACTATGTGTCTGCTCATTCATCTTCTCTGGTCAGATGACAACTCTGTCAGTACTCATTTCCAAATTCTAATGTTCTCTCTCATAATTTCTCACCTTGCTGTCCACAGTCAAACAGGTGAAGGGGAACCAAGTTGTCATCAGTGGATGCTTTACATAAAGACCAAACTTGATTTTAAATCCTACAGGAAGGAAGACAATTTGCTAAATAAGATTGCATCAGATTCTATTCTGTTTGCTACCTTTTTGTTGTTGTTGTTAACTTTGACCAATTAATAAATCCAGGAAGTGTCTGCCTGAAATGCAAAGACCAAAATAGGACAATGTGAACTGAGACTCCAGGTCCCTTGCCCTGAAATATGAATCCATGAAACATTTATAATTATGGAAAATCAATCATGTTGTTACTTATTCTTAGATATTATTGTATTTAATTAATAAGAAAAAGCATCAGGTTAATAACAATGCCCGAAATAACAGATCTGGCCCCTGTTTTTAACCATTCATTATGTCCTCTTTAAAAATGACATTTAAAATATGGTTCTTGTTTTTTAAAAAATGGAAATTACAAAGTAAGGAATGATATTTACTTTGTATCAACACTATCCTCATAATGTTTATATTTGAGAGTCAAGTAGAATAAGCCTACATTGTTGGGCACAGTGGCACATGCCTTTAATCCTGGCAGTTTGGGAGGCTGAGGCAGGAGGATCCAAAGTTTTAAGCCAGGCTCAGCTATTTAGCAAGGCCCTAAGCAATTCAGAGAGACCCTGTCTCTAAATAAAATATAAAAAAGTGCTAGGGGTGTAGCTCAGTGGTTAAGTGCCCCTGGGTTCCATCCCTGGTACAAAAAAAAAAAAAAAGAAGAAGAAGAAGAAGAAGAAGAAGAAGAAGAAGAAGAAGAAGAAGAAGAAGAAGAAAAAGAAGGCTACATTATTCTACTACTGTAACAGAAAAGACCTGAGTTTTAAATGTAAAGCTGCCACTTCCTAACTATGATTATGGACAAGTTCTTTAACCTCTCTAAATCTCTTTGGCTGAAAAATGATCCAATTAATCATACCTGCTTCTACAGTTGATAGGGGGTTTTGAAATATTGTATCCTTGACACAGAATAGGTATGCAATTAATGATAATTTTAATTACCATTATGCTATAAAATATAATAATTATCCAATTACTGGTAATTTTAATCATCATCATCATCACCATCATCATCATCATGCTTTCTATCTTTTAAGTTCAAGAATCTGAACTCTTTTTCAGTTTGTTTTTTTTTAATGTTCAGGCATTTCCATCTTGAATAGAAGAGATTATAAGATTAAAAATTCCATTTGAATAGATTCGAATATAGTCTGTGAACTGAGAAAGGGCATTTCCAGGTTCTCGGATGAGTATACACTTGCTCAGTGCCTAAATAAGGGATTTGCTAAGTCTTCCCTGTACATTAATGTATGAGAACTTCAACTCAATTGCAAATTACCCAACATGGAGGGTTCATATCTCTTATACTGAAACCCTATGCAGACAGACTGCTCAATACATACCCACTGTTGCTGACATTGGCCCACAGAGTTAATAATACATGTCAAATATTGCTTATTGATTTTTTTTTTTTTGCCAATGCAAAAATCCATGTATATTGCAGCTTTGACACCATTGCAAGGCAGTCTCCTGGTGTTCAGGAAACACTGGACCAAGAAAAGCTGCCTCCATTAATGGAAAGCCTTCCTGGTGTGCGGGGGTGGACTGTACTGATGCAGGGGCCTCTAGCCCTTGGGTTCTCAGTCATGAATGCAACCTGAAGACATTTCATTGGTCTGAAGTTGGGCTCAGCTCTAATTCCCCTCACCTGGAATTTCTGCCCGTTAAGTTACCACAGAAACCCTGGTATTGACTCTCCTCAGAGTCCATATGCGCTTTGTGTATTAGTTGTGTTATCTTCTCCCTTTCTTCTTGTTCTCATTGTCACTTCTGTCCTAACTTCTCCAGAGATGACTTCTCCAATGCTAACATTTTTCCAGTCTCCAGGTTTGACCTGTAATAAGCAAGACATTTCAGTTGGAAGTTATCTGTTCAGTGAATTCTATTTCATTCATCCCTGTTCTGCACCCTCCCCAAGTCTGGGCTCTTTGATTTAATCTCAGAGTTACTGCTTCACACAGCTTAGTTCACTTACCCTGTATTATGTGGCCAGCAGAGCCTGGATTCACATCAATCAAATCAATCAGATTTCAAAACACTTGCTCTTCCACTCACTATGGATCACAAAATCAGAGCCTTGGATGATCTGGGGGAAGGTAGAAGTGATGACATAGTGGAGGAAGCTAAGTATAAAGCAAGAAGGAGACATACAAACCGTGGTAAATAGACAATGAACACTCAGATGCAAAAAAACTTTCAACACAGCAGATCAACATAACACAGCTATCTGTTCACTGAATTTGACTTGAGGGCCACCAGCATTGAGTCTTTTTTTTTTTTTTAAATAATTGTCATACATCTTCCCTCTGCAATTACATAGAAGAAGCAGGGGAAAAAAAAACTGTGATTTTGAGTGGCATAAATGAGATTAATGGGAGGAAGTAAAGGGAGGTGTATGTTTCATAGACTTTCCTATCAGAGCACCAAGCAGAGAAACTGGCTGCCTTGAAGCCAATACTCCACATCAGAACAGGGCACTGGGCTGCATAAATACCTGCAGCTCTCCTAAGGAAAGGTTTCTTCCCATGGTTGAAGGTTCACTCGTATTAAACATTCCTCAAGCCTCCAACACGTGCCATGCGCTGGGCTGGGCTGGGTGGGAGCTGTCCGGATACAGAACTCCCATGGAGCCTGCAGACTTGTGAAATTGGGAGCCATCATGCTAAGGAGTCTATATACAGGACTTCTTTAACCCTTATCAGAACCTTGAGAGGTTGGTGCCATCCCCTCAGTTAATAGATGAAGAACTAGATGGAGACAGTTGTTCAAGAAATCAAGATATTAAATGGCAGAGAAAGGACTTGAACCAAGAATTAAAATCTGTGCTTTTAATAACTGTTCCAAATATCCTCCCTCAGTGGGGACACCAGCTCAGAAAGCTGAGTCATCATCTGTCCCAGTCCTGGTGTCCTAGCGCTCAAGCTTTAGGCCATTTAGCACTGTCCCAATCATGCCCTAATAGGAGCAAGCTGAGGATCCCCACTGTGCCAGCCGCTTCCTGGGCACTGGAGATAAGATAGGAGAACTACAGTGAGGCCATGGGAGAGCTGATTGCAAACTGACCTCAATTTTCTATTCCACTGTGTCCAAAGTGGACTGTGGTATGGGAGATACTCCAAGTGCAAGCATTTCACAGCTTCTCTCGTTCCAAATATGATTTGAAGGTCAGCAATACAACAAGATACCAAGAAATAAACGTACTGAAAGGCAGCCTTGCATGTGAAGAGGACATAGAGGGAGAGCCCAGGAGATCTGAGTCCAAGTCCTGATTTAGCCACTTATTAGTTTTGTGATCTTGCACCTCACTGTATTCAGTAAGTTGCTGTTTGTCTGTTTAGAAATGGGGCTTGCAGACTGTTAGGAGGAAGCACTTCCATGTGTTGTGGAATTCAATAAATATTTATGTTCCTTCCTTGATCAACAATGGAAAACCGCTAAAAGTACCTCACTGTGGGCATAAACTGAACTCTTACAAGATTTACAAGAATTAGATTGGTTTGCAGACTCAATAGCAGGAACATGTGAAAATCCATTTTAAGGGGTATAATTAGTCTTATAAAAAAAGTATTTATTGAACTGGAGGGAAAGGGGGTGGAAAGGAAGAAGTGACATTTATTAAGCTCTTCATATATACCAGACCATGTTATACCTTCTCAGACATTTCATTTTTATCCCCATTTTCACAAAGGATGAATTATTAAGACAAAGGTTAAGGAAACTGCCTGAGTATAAACAACTGGATTCAAAATCAAGTTGTCAGACTGGTTGAACCTTTCTAGTAAAGACCACAGTGACTCTTGACTTGCTGAACAAAATTTCCTTCTTAAAAGGTTGAATTGAGTACAAACTTTTCATCTTTCATGAATCTCCACAGCCAGTAGTCTTCTATCATCTGAGTTCATAGTTGTTCTTCTAACAGAAACTCCTATGCATACATTTCTAGAATTTTTGAGGATCCTCTCTATTCCCTAAAATTTGGAATGGCTCCTGATGCAACTATACTGACATTTCAATGATGTATTTTATATTGAAAAGGAGTCTGTGCCTTCCTAACTAACTGTAATTTAAGTGGAGTGAGGTCTATAAACTTTTGCAGCCATTACAGTTTCTTTGGGAGGACATATTAGTCTGGCAAGTTTGTTGAGAGTCCCATCAAAATGGGCATCTGTTGCTGTAAATATTTGAATTACCCAGTTTTACTAGGGAGATTTATTTGGTCCTATTCCCTTCTGCTTTACCTAGTGAACTTCAACAGTTGACATGGAAAGGAAAGGGAGATGGTGCCCAGTTGGGAGAATTGAGCATTGTACTGAATGTTGTGACTGAACCCTTCAAGAGACCTTTGTCTGACTTAAGCATCTAAGAATTCGAGCCTTGTTTTTGTCTCTCATATATAATGACAGCAATGGGCCACAGATGTCACATGCTTAGCACTCACTGCTTAGTCTGTCTTATTGTAATTCTCTACCACATGGTAGAAAAAGCATTGCTTACAGAATTCAGCTTCCCAGAGAATTAGCTTCCAGTAGGTAGAAACTTGAGGTTCAATATCTAAATACTATAGCAAAGCATTGGACCAATTGAACATGAGTTTCTGTTCTCCTTACAATAATTTACTGCAGGCTAATTCACATTTAAATTCTCTGAATAAATGAATTAAAAGTCAGTTTCATCTTTGTTCATCAAATTCATTAGATGATTTCATTTTAGGAGATGAGGAAGTAGATGCGATTCATTATATAACAAATGAGCAATTCATTCATTTTTGCAAGACATAAATATCAGCTTGAATATCTCTGTGCTAAGAGATGGAACGATTTGTTTCCCCAATGCCAAGGTGACCTCTAGGCATACCATGAGTCCTTGTTCAAGGCAAATGCTGATAACAGAGCTAACCTAATGTAAAGAAACTTACTTAAAATGAGCAAACTTTATGTGCCATGAGTAGAAAATTAAGTATGATTCTAAAAGTAAATACAGAAAAAATAACTCTTGTGAGGTACTTTACTTTTCCAAGTATTTGACATATGTGACATTACTTGACTGCCATGTGATCCTGGATGTCAGTGTCATTGCAATCCCCATTTTACAGATGAGAAGACTGAGGTTCAGAGCATATTAATACACTGCTCAAAAACACAGGGCTCATAAATAGCAGGGCTAGAATTGGAACCCAGGCTTTTTGATGCCATATATTTACTCTCTTTTCATCATATCAGCAATAATTATCATGAAAGGAAAGAATAGAGAGCAAAAGAGGTCAACTTGACAGCTGTGTCCTTTGCATGTTCTAGCTCACATTACCACACAAGCTGTCTCTGTGTCTCATCAAGGGGCAGCGGCCCTCTAAGTGCTAGACCAGGCTGTGGTAATAGAAAGGCTCAGTTGAGAGGTGAGTTTTATCCCTGTCTATTGGCCCTGATGTGTGTGTGCTCCAGGGAGGACAGGATCTGGGAAAGAATCCATCTGTCTCATGTGCCTGGGCAGAGAGAGAATCTGAGACAGGTGAGAGCCAAAAAATTCAAAAGGAAGATTCAAAAGATTTCAAAAGAATGATTCAGTCCCTCGGCGTACAGACAGGTACCTCAGCCTTGCATGTGCTGTGAGCTTTGAGCATGCGCAAAGAGGGTAGCCAGAGGCTCCAGCCCTGGCCTGCCTCGTCTTCCATGCCTGCCATGTGGTCATTGCTCTGGCAACTATCCAGAGCAGCCGCGAGAGGGGCATGGGTTCAGAGTGGCAGTCCTCAGGCTGCGGGTGCAAACTGCTCTAAAACACAGGAAGTAGCAGCCGAAAGGATCCTGGAGGCAGGCGTGCATGAGGCCCTTGTTTGTTTGGAGCAGACACAGAAAACGCTGTCACGATTATTTTCAGTCAGGTGACCACTTTATAAAGGGCTGACTAGTAGAAGTGTAAACATGCAGCAACGTTTTTATTCCCTCCAAGTGGTAAAAAGCAAATGAATCTTGAATTCAGACGCTCTTTCTCCTATCAACTTTCTCTTTGAAATAGCTGACTAATAATCTTGCTCTTTTCAAAGAGATACCCATTCCCATAGCTACTGTGAACAATAGCCAAAAGGTAGTTAAAAATATATATATATATAATATATATATATACATACCCATGATATGGTCAAAAGCCTGGGCTTTGATACTCTTCAGAATGGGGCTCAAATCCATATCACGCTACTTATGAATTTGGACTTTTGAACAAACATCCCAAGAGGTAACCCATAACCCACAGTTACCTCTTCTGTGGCGGGTACCAACCTGGTGGAGTGGTTTTGATTATTCCATGAAGGGCTGCATGAGATCCAGACACAGTACAACATCACACACATGGAAATCTAGGCTGGAAGCCGAGGTCTGGGCGGGAGGGGAACAGGGAGGGCAACAGGGAGTTCTTGCTTACTGGATACAGAGTTCTGGGTCAGGAAAATGAAAACATTGCAGAACCAGGTCAGTGTTGACATTGCAGAACAGCGTGAATGTACTGGATGCCCCTAATCTGTACTCGTCAAATGGCTAAAATGGAAATATGCTGTGTACATTTACCACAATAAATTAGTAAGTAAACAAATAGGTAGATTGTCGACAATACGACCATAGTACTTGGTATACTGTAGAGAGTAAATGGTTCGAATCCAGTGTCCCACCTTTTACATACTTTTATCATATCCCATTTTTTATACTGTATTTTCTCCACTGTGTTGGTCATTGTGTTATATTTCAATTCTTTTGAAAGTATGGGGCCAATGCTTATATCTAACTTATCTGGCCCATCTCCAACCTAGTACAGTAAATGACACAGAGTAAGTGCTCATTAAATGGCTTGGGGAAAGAAAGAAGACTGCTATTTCTATTTGGTTCTTTTTTTTTTTTCTGATTCATTCTCCCAAGATGCTGGGATTATTGGAGTGCACCCCCATCCTCCTATTTTTTAAATCTTAAAAATCTCAAATTCTTGTAAAAGATTATTTATTTTTCCTTGGGTACAAGAAGATCATTTTTTTAACTAAAATAATGAGCACATACTATTGAGCAAATGTATTAGGGGTCTTTAATCTTCAACAAATGAGGAGGAAATTTCTCTAAGTCTGTGTGAATTGAATCCATGTCATGTTTAAGGAGTTCCAGCTTTCTCTAAAATATAGGCAGAGGAAAAAAAAAAGGAAGCATAAGGTTGCTGTTCCTTTAGAGAGAAATGAATTAACTATATGGAATAGTCTGTAGCAGTATGTAACTGGATCCCCACGCAGTCCAAACTGTGCTGAGTATCTTTGCAAAGAAGCAGCAGCCAAAGGCACAAGCCTAGAACAATGTAGGTCATTAATGAAGTTTCCTGACAGTGGTGACTGAGGGGACCCCGGAGCATCTTGCACAGAAAGCTTCTCAAAAGCCTTCTATAGCTCTCTGCCCTCTCATTAAGCTTTCTCACTCACACCATGCTCAAGTCAACCTCCCTTCTTCCTTCTCTCTTCCTCTCTTTCCTCCTGGCCATCCCCAGCCTTCCTGCTTTGTTCTCATCAATTCCTCATCCGTGTCTAGCTGCCATGCAAACTACCATACTTCCAAAGTCCTTGTATGTGACCTTCTCTGTATATCATCCTTTAGAAGAAAACTTAGGTCCCCTGCACTGACTGGTACCCCAAAAGGTCAGCAGGTACTCCATCCTTCTCTCTGAAATTTTCTAGTGAAAAAAAAAATTCAGTTCTGCGGCTTCCAAAAAACTGAGTAACCCCAACACCAAGCATTTCTGGGGTGAGCTCATGGAGAACTATTGGGCTATTGTCATATCACTCTTGTTTTATTTTTTTTAATCCACCCTCATTTAGAGAACTATCAATTGATAAAAATGGTATGAACTCATTCTTTGTGTGGATGGGTGCTTGCCAAATCTGTGCATGTGGTGTGCGCCATCACACACTGTTCTTCTCTGGCCACTCTAAGGAGATGCAGATGCCCAGATCTGCCTGGTCACGAAGTGAGGATCAACAGATACTCATGGCACCACTGAGACCTCTTCACAGCTAGGGACATGTTAACTGAGCTGTTTGGCTCTGAGTAATGGAAGAAGTTTAGAAATGGAAATTTTCAACACATTTGACCTCTATGCACCTGGATAAATAAGGAACATAAGTGGGTTGTAAAGTCCAGGGTCTCCTCTAGTCCTAAAAAGCCTGTGAGTCTGTGGTTAACACAGAAAGGCACTTGCATGAGGACCAGAAGCCCCAGCCTCCACTTCCTTCAGACTTCCTTTGAAGCTTTAATTCCCCGAACCTAAGTATTTTATTTCCCCTCTTCTGAACCTTTTGAAGATCTTGCTTTAGTTTAAGGCCTCAAGGATGCCTTAAACTAAATTGTAGGGCTGCTGCCCTGTTTCAGGTCCAGTAGAGAATTTGCATTTCTGACAAGTTCTTCAGGGGTGCAAGTATTTCTGGTCCAGGGGCCACATGGTGAGAACCCCTGCACTAGGAAGATTTTACCAGCACTTCCTTGTGAAAGGCATTAATCCTGCTTCCTTAGAGATGTTAGCTCCTGCTTTCTTTTGCAAATATCTTCCTTTTGAAAGATGCCTACTCAATAAAAAGTTTTTATCCTGGAGCTCCCATCACCATAAAAAGAAGACCATGTGGGAAGCCTGATGTTTAAGACAAGGAAACTGAACCCTAATTCATAGGTGCAATGAATTCCTCAAAGGAACTGAAATGGCCCCAAGTCAAATGGGGCATAGTTCCAACAGCACAAATTACTTGCTAGGCAGGTCATCCTTTCAGGGCTGGTGTTCTATGGTCCCGGTGAAGAAAACACTTCTGACAATTGCTGCCTCTGAACTTAACCTCTAATGCAATAAATAGGTGACTGCAGAGGAGATTTAAGACTAGGGTCTAATGGCTTAAGACAACCCAGCTCTCTCTCCCAGCCTGCAGGAAGCAGCAGTTGCAGGTCTGAGAGCAATTACCAAATGCAGCGTACCCCACAAGTCAGTCTCTGAGATGGAGCTGCGTCATCCATAAATTTTAAACCCTCTAAGAAAGAAATTTAGAGCCTTTAGTCTACACCCACATCCCCTCCTTGAGGCACTTCTACATTGAAGGTTTCTCTGTCCAGCTGAAACTATTTACCTGTTACATTGAGTTTCTTTGAGGTATTTTTCCTTTAAATACATTTATGTGGATATGCTAATGAACTTTATAATACCAATACCAATGGATAGACGCAGACAGTTTTATTAGAAATGTTATTTTCCTTACCTATCAAAGTGTTAAAGGATGGTTGAGAGGTTTGGATTCATCATGCTGATTTAATTTTATACTAGACAGCTCTTGTTGAATCTCCAGAGTAACGGGATTTGAAGACCTTTTGTGCAAATGCCCAATTTAGAAGGGATTAGCAGATTAAATGTCTTTTAACTTCTCATTCATCTGCGTTAAGAATGGGTAGGGTGCCTAATTTAACATCTAAACTCCCTGAACTCAGAGGACACAAGGGGGGTCCAATAGCACTCTCAGGTTTCTTGCATACATCCCTGAGCAATTTCAGCTCTAGGAAATTTGTTTGAGAAGGCTTGCTTCATTTTCTATTCTCACCTCTTCAGAGTTTGCCCTAAAAGTTTACCTCTTCTGAAGCCTTCTGTTGTTGTACTTAATGTGGTGGTGATAGTGATAGTGATAGTGTTGGAAGAGGTGACATTGGAATTGGTGGAGGAGGTGGTGGAGGTAGTGTAGAGGTGAAGATGGAGGAGAGGAGGCATTAGAGGTGGTGAAGGTGGAAATGATGGAATTCATGGAAGTTACAGGGATGGAGGTTGAAGTGGTGCTACTGCTGGGCATTAGACATAGACAAAGAAACCAAGCAATGCTAGACCTGGTAGCTATCAACCCACATTCCAGAAAAAGGAACTGAAGTCCAGAGAGGAGACAACACTATCATTTCACACCTGAGAAACCTTAATTTCCTGCTTCTTTCCTGTTTCAAATGCATAAAACCTCATGAGTGTTGAATAGTGCTAAGAAAGCAAAAACTCTTGAAACACCAAGATCCCAGAACACCAAATCCTTAGAATGAGATATCTACTCAGAACACCAAGGGTGTCTTGCACTAAGCCTTCCCTACTGCTAACTCATTGATGTGGTAGGTTTGTCCCAACTAATGAACCAACATTGGTCCTTTGGAATATTAGAATTAACCAGTCACCACACTTTGTTTGGAATTCATTAGTATTTGCCTAAATATAAAAAACAATATGAAGTTTCTACTTTCGCAACTGGTAAAATCTATTATACCAACTTTCTCAAAGCTCCTTGAGAGAGGTATCTACTTTTACACATTTGTTTCCTTTAGTACCTCAAATATATATTAGCGGCACAATAAATATGTGTTTACTGTTATCACTGTAATCTGCCCCTGATTCCATTTTAGTATAACATAATTCACAACCTCATTCAGTCCAGAGATGGTTTTATGTACCTGGAATATGAGTGGGTGATGAGGGTAATTCATGCTATCATTGAGCAAGCCATTAGATTTATTCCACTTAGTTTTATTTTTCCAAAAGCCTAGCCCATGTTTTAGAGCTGAAGACAACACTGATAGTCAAGGAGTCAGGGTTAAGTGTTTCAAGGTAATCCCAGAGAGAGACATAAAGGAAGGCTGATGTTTCAAGAGCCGCATAAACCCGTGTTCCTCTTGATTCTTCCTGGTGACTGGGCTCCTAGAGAGACACATGACAACCTGTCCCCTTCTCTGTCCAGAAACTACACATAATTATGTCCTGCCCTCCTAGAAAATTCTAATTTCTTGGAAGTTCAACTTCCTTTGCAAAACAAAGATTTTCCTGAGAGTTAACAGGAAAAAATTAGGTTGGGGTAGGGGTGAAGGGGGAGGTGGGAGGATCCTTAGATTCAAAGCTTAAGTTTCAAAATGAAAGCAACTTCTTTTGATTCGATAATGATAACTAACATTTCCTAAATGTCAGCACTATTTTAGTTAATTAACTCACTTTATCCTCTGAGAATACAACAGGGAGATTCTCTCTTACACAGACAAAATGTTCTTCCTCTCCTTCCTCTTCCACCAGTTCAGAAAAGTAGATAAACTCATCTGAAATGGATTCACGTCTTTCAGGTTAGGTTTTTCTCATCTTGAAAGATGGTGAGGTACTTTGCCAATGTGAAAACCCCATTCCAGAACTCTTGAAAATCATGACTTTCAAGACCTTCTTCTTTCTCTTCTTCCCCTCCTCCTTATTCTTTCTCTCTCTCCCACACACAGACACACCCAGAGACACATAGTAGAAGGTGGACTACCATGACAATGACCAATATAACTGCTACTTCCTGTAAGCGTTGATAGGTAGGGAAAGAATTAGTAAGTTAAGTATTTTTTAATGTGCATTTCCTGTTATTAGAATAATAAATGCTTTCTTGTGGCATAAAATAATAGCAAAAGAATACATGCAAGTTTTGAAAGAAAACAAAAAGTGACCCATAAACACATCACAAATACAGCCTTTACTACTATTTCTTTTGTAAAAATTCCTTCAAATCCTTTTTTATAATGTATCTGTGGCTTTCCTTCACTGAAATCAAACTGCATATACATTTTTCTCCTGCTATTGTTTTACATAGCAAGACGCACTATCATTTTCCCAATTATTATAAAATTTTCAAAGATATTTCTTGGACACAGCCACAGTCCTATATTTCCTATTGTAACTTACAGCTCAAGTAAATCTTCTCACCTCAATTGCTCCCTCAGCTCCCCCATTTCATATAATAACAAGATCACACAGGACTTTCATAAACTTGATTTTTCTTCTAAATTTGATTCATAGCCAGGTAAATTCTGCCAGACTCTGGCCCTTTGCTATTTAAAATGCTTCAAAATTGACATTTGACCATTTGTGATGAGAAAGCAGATAAACACAGTGACTTTGATTTATAAGATGGAACTATTTTTAAAAAATGTTTAAAAAGTACAATTAGTAAATCAATTTCTACTACATAGGACAATTCATATGTTTAATGGTAGCTTCCAAACAATAAAGAGTATTAGTATTGAACCTTTTTGTCTACTCAGCAAAGCCCCACACAATCATAGTAGTAAATAGCCTATAGAATACAAATTACTAGTAGATTCATAATATTAATATTTTATTTTCTTTCTCTCTTTTTTTTCCAGTACTGGGGATTGAACCCAGGGGTACTTAACCAATGAGCCACATCCCCAGCCTTTTTTTAGAGACAGGATCTCATTGAGTTGCTGAGGGCCTCGCTAAATTACTGAGGCTGGCTTTGAACTCAGGATCCTCCTGCCTCAGTCTGCCAAGCCGCTGGGACTACAGGAGTGCACCACTACAGCTGGCTTAATATTTTCTCATTAAGCATCTTTTATTTGTTCCATGATGTATCAATTGGTATATGGGAGAAAGAATAGAGACCTTGAAGACAGTATATAAGAATTCTAATCTCAGATCTGCCATTCAGTAAAATCATTTCTACTGGGCAAGTTGTTTCACCTCTGAAACTCAGAAACCTCATCCATAGAATAAAGATAGTAGTGCCCACTTTATCATGTTACTGGTGCTAAGGATTAATTGAGACAGTGTGTGTGAATATTCTTACTATACAGGATACATAATAGAGGCTTCACCAATGCTGAGTCTCTCTATTACTTCTTTTTCCTAAATTGCCTGGCTTACCCAACAGATGTTTAGCTTAACCCCTGATTCAGTACACACAATCCTTCCAATCTTGTATAAATATATATAATCATACACACACTACAGATCTTGCCATGCCCCTTTGTGCAGAACTGAGCTATATGTAAATGCAAATTTTATTGCATTCAAATCCATGTAGGATATCCCCTGGAGCAGCAGTTATTTGTGTGTGAGGATTGTATGCCAACCTGCTCAGTCTGGATAGAGGTAGTGCAGACTGGAAGTGAAAGCAAGCTGGCCTAGGGCAACTGCTGTGCTCATGCACTGCCAGGCCAGATTTAGCAGATCTGGTCTAAAGAGTAGCCTCTTCTTCTGGGTCCCAGTGTGTCTTTCTTGGTACTGGAACAACTTTCCCAGATAGACAAGTATTCCATCTCCATCAGGCATGTCAGAGTAGGCCATAGATGAAGCCCTCGGATGACAGAAGATACAAAGAACAGACTGCAATATAAGGCAATGCTAATCAAGTGGCCCTAAGAGCAACAGACCAGCATCACTTAGCAGCAAATTCAGGGACTTCCCCAAACCCTACAAATCAAATCTCTGGGGATGAGGTTCTTTAGGAGACTCTGATGCCTACAAAAGTTCTATGTAAAGTGGGCCTACATTTATTCCACAAAGATCTACTGAGCTCCCTCCACTCTCCCCTTCACTTACCCAATGCCAAATGCCTCTTTGTTATACCTTAAATACGGAGGGGAAAATAAAGACCTCTGACATAATTACATAGAATTTAAAATTCCATTTGTATTTTATCAACATTTCTAAATTTCAGGGTAGCTTCCAATTTCAGTTAAAATTTTTGTTTGAGGTGCTTGCTTTTTAGTAATAGATATTTCACTGGCGTTGAAATTAGATTTCTCTACAAAGAGATTTGTGCGTTGCCCCACTGCCTCCTGTCACTAACTCTAGAACAAGCTCTCTGAAGTGCAGTGTTAGCAGCCTTGGCTGGTGCAGTGGATGACAGCTCCTGCATGGAAGACACATGTGCTCCTATCAGCTATGTGGCTGGTGACCCTATGGTTTCCCTGACTGCTGTAGATTTCCTGGGAACTACCATCATTAGGTACAAGAGGAGGAAGAATAGGCGTGATCCAGAACAGCCATCGCTGCTGAGAACAATACAAGGTGTATGCAAATCACAGCCCGGGGTCATTCCTTATGTTAGGAGAAATAAACCAGGCACAGCGTGGTCTCACTTACACATGGAATCTTAAAAAATGAATCTCATAAAAACAGAAAATAGCATGGTGTTTACCAGGGCTTGGGGACTGGGGAATTTGGGGAGCTATTAGTCTAGGATACAAAATGTCCACAAGATAGGAGGAATAAAGCTCAAGAGACCTACTGAACAACTTGATGACTATCGTTAATAACAGTATATTGTGTTCCTGAGAATTGCTGAAAGTAGATTTTAAGTCTTCTAACCAGAAATAAATTCCGAGTAGGAGTGGTAAAGCAATGTGAGCTAGCATGGTTTAGCCACTCCACGGTATACACGTATTTCAAAACGTCATGCTTTATACAATAAATACAGGTTCATTGGCCAATTTTTAAAATTAATTTTTAAAAGTCTGGGGTCATGAATTATTTCATCAATGGGATCCTTTTTTAAAAGTTCAGATATGATTGGATCTGACCTCTATTTTTCAACTTGGAATAACGATCAAATCAAATGCTATTTGAAACCATATTCCTTATGGCTTTTGAGATGTCTTAAATGAACTTGCTGAATGCTCCTTCCTCAAAATATCACAAAGCAGAATTTGGCAATATTGAAACATTATTCAGCTTCATTTTGTTTAAAACATGAAAATAGGTCTTTTGGGTTCCTTTCTTTCTAATGATAGAGCTTATATCTGCTTATGTATGAAATTCAAGCAAATACAAAGGACAAAATACAATTCAGGCATCCCAGGTAACATTTTAAGGGGAATTCTATACTTGTCTCTATAATCTCACAAACACACCACACTTTTACACAGAGAGGGTCATATTATATATGAAGCCTTGAATTCTACTTTTTCCTCTTCCCTATGTCCTGGAGATCTTTCGATCTCAGTAAATGTAATTTATGTTTTTAAATAGCTACATAGCATTTTGTTTTATGAGTTATAATAATGAATATAACTAATCCCCTATTTGCAAGTATTAAGTTGGTTTTGGTTATTCAGAACTCAAAATAAGATTGGGATAAACATCCTTGTGTACAGACATCTTTGCTTCTTTCTAATTTTATTATTAATAGAAATAACTAGCTGTGAACTTAGTGACAGAACATGTACATTTAAAAGTTTGAATCTATCAACAAACTGCCCTACCAAAATGCTGTCACTCTTTTTTATCTTTGTAATCTGATAGACAAAAATAGGCATCTTGTTTCTATTTATTTCTTTCATTTCAAGTGAAATTAAAGGAAATAGAGTTTAGGATGCATATGAACTCACTCATCATCTCAGGAACCTTCTAGTTAACAGTTGAGCTAATTGGGCCATGCTGTATCCAAGGAAGTCTTCATTTATAAGCTTGGAAACATTGCATTTTTCAATCTCTTTGGGAAAAAAAAATAACACAGCAAGTTTCTCTTAAAGGAAACAGATAGGAATAATTTAAATACATCAGAGCATACGGCTCTGAAGCATCTTGTCATTTTTTAAAGATATTTATAATCTTGAAAAAAGGGTTTGGGAAAAAAAGTCATCATTTCCAATGTGATTCTATCATTATAAATAATCACCAGAAACTATTTCCAAGCAGACTGTGAAAAGATTGAAAGTCGGAAAGTGTGGGCTCTCTGTTCTAGATCTGCCATTAACTTAGTGACCATATGAAATTGATGTCACCTTTATAGGCCTCAGTTTCCTCTTCCTCAAAAAAAAAAAAAGATTGAATAGAGGTTCTTTGGGGTCTTTACGGCCATACTGTCATGATGATCTGCATTGTAAGGGCACAGCTTTGCCAGGTCCTTTATTGACAGAGACACCAACCATGGCACTAATTCAACTCTAGCTCCCCATCTCAAACATAACCATAGACACTCATGGTCAAGTATAAGCAATCCCCTTTTATTTTAGTAGCATTTAATAATTTAAATAAACTAGAGAAATTGATCTTTTATTTGGGGGTTTGAATGAGTTTATGTGGTGTTCGTCTTTTTCCATTCATTTCTTTCTCAAACATTTATTGATCATCTACCATCCTAAAAGCTACTGCTAGAAATACAGGCTGAACAAGACCAAAATTTCCTTCCTCAGGGAGCTCAATGTCTAGCGGAGAAATGGACAAATAAGTAAGGAGGTGTTATCTGAAAGAAAAAAGGAAGTTGTACTTAAATACTACCATTTCCTTCCCAAAATTCACATTTGTATGAGATGGCTTTGCTTTTTCCTCCATTTCATGACACAGATGAGAATGATGAAAGGTTTGAGCAAGTATAAAATGCCTTTTCACAAGAAATGAAGTAGTGGAGACTCTTTTAGAGTAAAATTATCCACTCTCAATGACAGAGTCTAACAATTCCTCCTATTTTAGCTGTTTAAATACAATTTTCAGCAACCAGGAAAGCATATAGCTTATTTCAAATTCGAAGATGGTTGTTTTTTCCTATTTTAGAAGGACCAGATAGAGGGCAGGACAAGTCTTAGGAGTGGAGCTGATCAACAGGAGGTTTAGGTAGGTAGACAAAGCACTAAATCCTCACCATAAATTCCAGTTGCCATTGACACCGAAGTCCAGCTTCATGGGTTTCAATATGTGGGCAGAAGTTTCATTGTGGACCCAAGTAGCTGATAGCCACATCCCAGGAGGTTGGTCACTGGGAGTCATTCTACATATAACAGAGCCCAGCTACAAGTCTGGGATTAAGTTGAACTTGAAGATGCTGGAAAGGAAATTAGAAATAATCTAGGAAAAGAAGGTTATATAGGTAACTGATAACATGAAAATCAAAAGAGAAACTCAGTTTTATCATCTAGTCCAGTAATTTCCAGATGTTAACATGCACCCAAATTGCCCTGGAAGGCTTGGTAAAGCTCAAGTTGCTGGACCTTACCCCAGAATGTGTAATTCAGCAAATTTGGGGTCTTGACAATCTGCTTTTTCCATCAAGTTCCCAGGCAAGGCTGATGATTCTGGTCTGGGGACCATAATTAGAGAACCATAAGCAAAACATATCAGGGTGTCACTTGGTCTCAGTAACTCAGACATTAACACCTTGTTTTTGAAATGGGGACTTTGTCAGAAAAAGCACAATTGTGCAAGCCTGTGATTTTAGCCCCAGTTCTGTCCTGGTATGATGAGCAGTGAAGGAGGATGGGGACTGCAGGGTGGGCATTCACAGAATAAAAAAATGAGTGGGGACAACAGATACTATGGGGATGTGGATTATCTTGTTGTCCAGTTGTGGGGAGCAGGGAGAGGCAGATGCAGGGGGGATAGACAGACACTGATCTTATCCATTCATGACTCACTGCCATATCTCTGAACCAATGGCTGCTCCTGTGAGCCTACATGACCCTTCCCTCGAGCACTCTTGAAAAGTGGTCCTATGTCTCAATTCCACTGCAGACTATAGGTTTAACCCTATGAAATCACCAATATTTAACAGCTTTTCACTCACAATAAATGGCAATTTCATGAGGTATACCTTAATACCATAGGAACTAGAGAATAAATGCAATGTTGAATGTGAACTGAAAATAATTCTTTTCAGAAGAATTCTTTTATACTACTCTGCTCTCCTCTTTTATAAAATAAATTTAAAATGAGGAATCAAGTCTTAGGTTTTCCATATTTAGATGTAAGTGCTTTGAGGATTTTTCCATCACAAATTTTCCATCCTTGAAACTACATTCATAGAACTCTGATCTGCTGCCCCCTGCTGTCAGCTAGGAAAGCAATCTGATTTTAACTGAGGTGAGAGCTATTCTTTAAAAAAATAATAATAATAATAATCAGGATTTTTAAATGTGTCACTTAGGATTATCCCTTGTTTCAAATAATCCATGCCACTGCTTTTCTCCATTAGAAGATTATTGAGGCCTGATGGGATAAGTCATTACCATGTGAGCCCCACTGGCCTGACATGCTTCTCTTTGGAACAGAACAGAGTTTAAAAAAAAAAAAAAAGATAGAATTACAGTTGGATTCTTGGTAACTCACACTAATGGCAGGGACAACTGCTCACAGATTTCAGTCATCAGGCTAAGGACAATGTAGTGAAAGCTATTGGAATAAAGAGGCTTGGAGCCTGGGTCTAGGTGGTTTTGCTCAAATGAGTTAGCATTTAATTGCCTTTGACAAAAACTGGGATTTATGCTCTGGTAGTTTTGTTCTCCGTGTGATAAAATAAAATGAGTATAGGCCAACTCAATTCCTTTACCCTCGATTTTTCTCCATAACATCAAACAGGGTCTGCTGGGTTTTTGTAAGAATCATCGAGTTTTAGATCTAACACAGAACCGGGCACTGCTGGTTACCACTGATGGCTGCTTGTATAAAATGAAAGCAAAGTGTTTAAAATTCATCTAGAATCAGCTGGAGACCCAAGATTGTAACTCAGATACACAACCGTTTAAATGCCTTCCCACCCACGGCTTGTTCTAAACCATTTTTTTTTCTTATTTTTTTATTGGTATATTATAGTTGTACATAATGGTGGGATTCATTGTTATGTATTCTGGGATTAGCCATTTTAAAAGACCACTCTACACAATGTTCAAAGCTGGGGATTGGAAGGAGTCCCTGTGCCACTGTCCCTGTGCCACTTCCCCACCCTCAGCATTTTCAGATGGCCCTCCTCTCTCCTGGAATAGTGAGCATTGGAAAAACCAGGGGACCAAAAGGGAGGGGGGAGAGTGCTCCCATTGGGTCACAGGCTGAAACCTTCAAGAATGGCTATTCTGAATTATAGGTGTAATTTAATTCAGCAAATATTATTGAGCTGCTCTCTATAATAAAGTAGGCTCTGGAGACACAAAAACACATAAACCCATTCAAAGGCTTACAGTCCCGTTTCCTGTAAGTGCATATAGCTTGGTTTTACTCAACCATTACTGATGTTAAAGAAATTTTTGCCTAAAACTTCTCTCATTCCCTTAAAACTGTCAACTCATATGCTAGCTTCATGAGCATTTTCTGCAATTTGCACTTGTTTCTCAAAAGAGGAAGACTAAAATATTTAACTTGGTTCACAAGGTCGAACCTAGAGCTACACAAACTATCTACACCAAAGGGTCAGTTTTGTTTTGTGTTGTTTTGTTTTTAATATCCAATTTCTTGCAGATAGATGATTTTATAAATATAATAAAAATTACTCAAATAAGTGAAAAACCAAAAAAAATCACAAATTGCAAAAATAAACATTTTTTATTATTAGGTTTGACAAACAAAATTACTTTGTGAGATTGCTATAAAAATCTCTACCATACATATTTTTGTTCCTATCTTTGCCTCATCATAGAAGGGTAATAAACAGTTCACAGTCCATTTCTATGAGCTGAAACCATTTCCAAAACTATGCAAAAAGTTCGCACCATTAAACATTTTATTTCATAATCCATTTGTTCATTCCACAGCTATTTGTTGTACACCTTCCACATGCCAGGAAATACTGTATTGTGTGCATAGGAGAGCATGAGAAAGTCTAGCAGAAGGTGTCTCATTCTAGCAGAAAAGACAGCAAACACTTATAAAAATGCCCATCATCAATGATGAGTCCTCTGAACAAAATAAGTACAACACAAAGGGATAGAGAAAGATGGAGACACCATTTCTGATATGATCAGGAGGACACCTCTAAGGCAATGCTACCTGGGTTATTATGAAAGTCTGGTGAAAGTTTGCAGAAAGGGCCACTGCAAAGCCTCAAGTAAGGAATCAGTCTTGTAATGTTCCAGCAGCAGCAGCAAAGTGAGTGGGGGCCAGTAAATGAGCTGGAGGAGGGAAAGTAATGTAGGAGCTGGTCACTGGGGCAGGGCACTGGCATGATCTGATTTGCCTTCTCAAAAAAACACTTGGGTTGTTAAGGGGAATAGTGTGGGGTCAGGTGGAAAGTACATCAGTGAGAGTACTAGCCAAGCAGTCCAGGTAGAGGAGGAGCATAGGATGGGCTATCAGTTGGGGTGATGGATTCAGGATGTGCTCAATCTGCTGATGGCTTGGATGTTGGAGGTGAGGGAAAGAGAGGGCTCTGGATAATTGCTAGGTGTTCAATGTGAGCCATTGAGTGAACACTAGTGCCAAAAATAGAGAGGGTGAAAGACTCTGGAAAAGCTTTAGAAGGTGGTGATTGGTTTGGAATCAAGAGTAAAACCAGGTGTGGAGTAGATGCACAGGGTAGGCCACAGACAGAAGACAATTTTTATTTTTTATTTTTTTTTAATTTTTTATTGTTGGCTGTTCAAAACATTACATAGTTATTGATATATCATATTTCACACTTTGNAGAAGACAATTTTTAATAAGGACCATCAGAAACTTCACGACACCAATATTCTCTTCAATAATTTTCTCTGTTTATATGTTGTGTTATAATTTATCTGTGAGTTAAAGAAAATTTAGCCAGTATATTAGGTAGAATAACCAAGAGTGAAATCTTAGCATACTCATAGAGTACTTATATAGCTCCTTTTTTGTCTAAAATCAAGATAATGTTCCTAAATTTAGAAATAATAAATCTGCTCCTTGAAAATTGTGTAGCACCATTTAGAGCTTATTTATTACAGCAATGATTATAAGCATCAAAAAAATAGAAAAAAAAATCTAAATCTTCATCCACAAAATATTAGATAAATAAATTAAGGTCCACAGCCTTACAACTGAAAATTATGCAGATCTAAGAATAATGAAGACATTCTTTATGAATTTATAGAAGAAAATATTTAAGATATATTAAGCAGTTAAAGTAAAGTACAGAGTAACTGTCATGGTATATTGCTTGTTGTCACTGAGAGGGTAAGAAAATAAAATCATGTATAATGTTTGATGGTAAAAGCATAAAGACCCTCTGGAAGGACACATGAAAGACTAATCAGTCATTACTACTGGTTGGGATGTGATGGATGGGTGACCCAGGAGGTGGGACTAAGTGTGTGAGGAATACTTTCCTTTTTGACAAAAATTTTTCGAACAATGTCAATGCAACACCGATTCCAGAAAATTAATAAAAAGAAATATAATATTAGGCAGAACACAAAGAATGATCAGAATTATTAATGAAAGCACACTATGCTGCCAATGAAAACATTTTTAAAGGAGGCCCTTCTGGCCTCTGAGCACCCTCCTGGGGAGGGAACCACAAGTTTCTAATGTGGGATTGCCCTCCTGCTGGACTTTCCCATCCTTAGCTCTCAGATTCTGCATACAGCCCTCCAACTAGGGGAAGAGAGACTGCTGGAACATCTATGTCCTAAGAAGAAAGTGATAAATAAGTCATCTTATTATATCTGCTTGATTGCTTTCTTATTGCTTTGCCAAGTTCAGTGCTTCACGGCCCTTTTCCTTTCATTTATTTATTCAACAACTATCGATTGAATATCCGTTATGTGCGACATGCTACACTATCTTCTAAAATATGAAGATTAATCTAATTTTCGGTTGATCCACTTAATGTGTTTAAAGTTCAAAGGAGGTAAAGAAACACAATCCTCTTTGCAGGTGGGCATATTTCTATGATCCTAAGCGATTAAGTCACTGGCCTGAAATAACGCAGGGTTTAATAAGGACAGCACACACATTGCTACAGACCAAGTCCACACATTTCCATTGCTTCTCTAGGTCATGATAAGGATCAAATTGCACCTTGGAGAAGATTAGACAGCTTGCCTCCCTTCCTACATTAATGCGGTCTACTGTGGTTAAGAATAACAAGTGCAGTATTTCAGCTTTACCCTCAGATTGGAAAATATTCACTAACTCATTTCTTCATTCCAAAACATCCATCCTACCCCGGGACTTATGCAGTGATCATAGCATCTGAGAGAAGTATGACTCGGATTTGGGCTGTGTCTCAAGAAGGTGACGTCTAGGTGGGGAGTGAAGGTGAGCTCATAAATATCATGCTACAAGATAGAAATGATCAAGTGCCTTAGGGAGGCTCAGATGCAGAGTTCCAAAGAGACAAGTATCAGCCGCACTGGCAAGGCAACAAGGAAGACCTCATCTCAGAGTTCACCAATATGGCTTGGGTCAGACTCACACCAGAAAAAATGAAGCTGTTGAGAACCTCCACATCTGGCAGCCGCTTCTGGGACCTGTGCTGCAGTGTAGCAGACAAAGGATGTCTCATGATTATGGATCTTAATTTTTGAGTATTTGTTAGATCTTTGAAATACATTGTTCTGGTGCCTAAGTAGGTTTGGATATCTCCTGCCTACTTCATTTTATCTGATTAGAAATGAACACAGCTTCACTTCATCCTGTTAGTAAACAAAGTCCATATTTCCCATTAGTTCAGTCACATAGATGGAAAACAGCTAGAGTGCCATTAAAAATATAGCAGACACTTTCTAAGCACTTACTGTGCCTGCTTTACAAACATTGCCTCATTTAATCCTGGCATCAAACATATGAATTAGACAGCACTGTGCCCACTGTACACTCAGGTACACAGATGTCATTCCTATACAGCTACTAGGTGACAGAGCTGGGAGCTGAATCCAGATCTGATTCCAAACCTAGAATCATAAGCACTGTGAGGGCAGTTTTCAGAATCACCTGGAAGGTTTGTTGAGCCAGAGCTCAGTAGCTCCACCCCTAGAATTTCTGATTCAAGGCTTTTGTGAAGGGGTGGGGGGTGGGGGGGCTGCTCACTCAGGCATTGCATCTTGAGCACCCCTGCACTCGGTACACATCCATACATGGTGGTTCTCCCAGTGTTCTTTGGAGCAACCTGAACCCAGTTTCACTGGGTAAATGCTTATGCCGCCCCTTTATGAGAATAATCAAGAATTCACATGAAGTCTTTAATAGACTCACGGAGTGTTTAAGGCAAATAACCAATATATTAAATTTCCCAATTAAATGATTTATTTTCTATGAAATGAATGTTGAATTCTTTTTCATTAAGGTCAAGGCTGATCTTCCTCCATGAATTATGAAGATTTTTTAGATCCATTGAATTGCATTCTGATCACCAGCTTATTATAGTTTCAATGAATATTTTGTCCTTCAGAGAGACATAGGATATGAGAACTAATTCAAGGCAGGGAAACTCTCAAACCTTCAAGGTAGCAATGGGCAATCAAGAGAAGGAATATTTTCCTAGTACATCTGAATCAAGGAGGTATTTATCTTATGTGCTACTGTTGTCTCTTCTCCTAGCACCATGTGCTTCTCCTTCATGCATTTGCCATGCTTGAAAATATTTGTGTAGTATCTCCTGTGTCCCCTCCACATCCTAAGTTCCATGAGGATCACATCTGTCTGTCATTTAGTCCCCAGCCTGATACAGTGCCTGACAATATTTGCTCTCTGGCTGACTTACCACTCTATAATCTGCAATCATACAGGCAACAAATCATAATCACAGCAGTTACAAAGCGGTTCAGCTAGCTTCAGAGAGAACTTTTTACAGGATATACACTGGGGGGTGTGGAGGAGGGAGAATGCAACATAATTTTGCTCCCCATTCCCCGCCTTTTTCCTGAACCATTTCTCTGAGACATCTTCTTCCTGTTAAATGATTTCTGGACTTGTGTATAAAGAAAACAGGCATCACTTGAAGGGAACTAGAATTTAATGAGGCAAAAATAAAAACATCAGATGAATCCAATCCAGCTGTGTGGATATTTCTTGCCAAAGGTGTAGGAGTTGGAGTAGTAGGGGCTGCGCATGAATGTACATGCAAATGGATGTCTAGAGGCCCAGATGGGTTGTGGCTATCTCAAGGAGATCCAGTGACTATGTTCCCATTGCCATGCTCCAGATGTCACCGTATCCCTCCCTTCCCTTGCACACCCAGGGGGATGCTGACTGAGTCATCACTCTGATCCTGGGATCACAGATGACTCTCCATTCTCATTGCTATTGTGATGATAATTTGGGGGTCACAAATTACTGAAAAATAGTCATAAAGATGGAAGGGGTAGATAATAAAAACTTCAGATGAATTCCATGCGGATCACAAACAGAATGCATTAGCAGTTTCTTTCAAATGTGAATTGTCAGCATCAGAAAGATGAGTATTGTTTGTGCAGACTGATACCTTAAGGAAAAGCCTCCATTCTGTGAGTTCCTTAAGCCCCTATTTGATTGACATGTGGATGCCTGTTGTATTTTGCTCTAGTGAGATGCTTCCGGCCAGTGTGGAAAGACACAGTAAGAAAAAGCCTAGTAGAATGCATTCATTGCCATGCCTCCATTAAAGGCCATTTTTAGAACCTTGTTATATTACCCAGTACTCTCTCTTAGGGTAGAATTCCATGAGGGGAGCAGATTTCTTTCTAGAAGAGCTACACATGTCCTGAGCAATTGGTTTGTTTCCTGTCTTAAGGAAATTAAAGATTATCTAATTAGGAGTCAGTGTTCCTAGCTACTACTAAAGAGATTGATAGAACTTATGATATTCACTTGCGATGATTTATGATTCACTTTTGATTACTTTGACTACTATGCTACCACTGTCTTCTCCCTTCATTATATACACATGTATATTTTTGTTATTTTATTAGTTTTGAAAGCCATTTATATAGCAAGATGCAAATATGTTCATTGAAAAACATTTTCTAAGCTTCTACTAAGAGCCAGGAAATTCTAGGCGAAAAAGACACCGTGCTGAACAAAAATGATGTGCTTTCCATACTCGTGGAGCTTAAGTTTGTGAGGGCATGAAAAGCTTATTAAGGCATGTCTAGAGAATAGATATTTATTCTCCTGATGGCCTTGGGCAAATGGTTTAACCTCTCTGAGCCTATCTCCTTTTTATTAAACTCAGGAAGAATAATACCTTCATTTTGTAAGATTTTCATGAGGATTAAATTAGGTCAACCACGTCATTGAGCTGTCACACAAAGGTTCCCTGTTAATGCTCAGCTCTTTCCTCACTTAAAACCATGTTTTTTTGAAACACTTTGGATTCAAACTCTGCATCAGAAAAAAGGATGATTCAGATCCTCTGTTAAAGCTAAGGGAAGGATGCTTAAACACAAATTTTATTTTATAAAAGGCCCAACCTGGCTAAATCAAAATGAGATTGAGAGAGGAAGGAGGGGGCCCTCAGGAGAGCCCCTCTGGAAAGGAAAGGACTAAGGAAGAAGCCATCTGAAAGAATCAGGTTCTGACTGGGAGGCCGTGAGGGCAGCCGTCCTGGAGATCCCTCCAGATCTCAGCCTTGAGGGTTCCTCTCCCCTGTCTGCCTCCAGACTGACTGTAGTCACAGAGTGAGCTCTAACGTGTATCAGGTGCTGTGACAAACACCTTACATGTATTCCGATAGGACCTCGGTCACAATCACTCTTTGGGGTATATACTCATATCACAACTATTTTTTAGATGAAGTGAGACACAGAGAGATGAAGCAGGAAGAACTAGGAAGTGCCTGAGCTGGGTTGAGAGCCCAGAGGTTTTTTTTTTTTTTTTTTTTTTTTTTTGGCGGGGGCAGGGTAATCAGGGATTGAAGTCAGGTGCACTTGACCACCGAGCCACATCCCCAGCCCAATTTTGTATTTTATTTAGAGACAGGGTCTCACGGAGTTGCTTAGCACCTCGCTTGGCTTTGAACTTGTGATCCTCCTGCCTCAGCCTCCTGAGCCGCTGGGATTACAGGGATGCACCACTGCACCCAGCAAGAGTTTGTACTTTTAACCCCTTTGTCTCATTCCCTCTCTTCAGTGCTGTGGTCAGCAGCCAAGTCTGTCTGATGCTGAGCCCACACTCTTGGTCATGCCCTTTTCTCCTCCTGGGTTCCACTTAGTGGTACTTCAGAATTTGCACTGCAGTCTGTTTCCTGCTTGGAGAAAAGCACATGAATTCCAAGCAACCTCTCTGAATAAACTCCTACTGCCACACAGGACACACTGGGCTGGTAGAGTGAGAGCCAGGATTAGGGCACAAGCACACTGGACCCCAAGCTCTGCTCTCTTCTACTCAGCACTGGATATATTTATGCTGAAAACCCTGGAGCCATCATGGCACAGAGGCTTTTTTAAGTGTCCCTGAAGTGTTTCATTAGTAAAACTCCCTTTCTACCTCCCCCTGAATCAAGAAGCAAAGAGCCCAAGTTCAAGTCCAAGCACTCTCACTTAGAAGTTCTGATTCAGGTAAAATTGTTTTGTTTTGTTTTGGTTTGGTTTTGAGCTTTTCCATTCTCATCTGTTGAAATGGGAATAATGACATCTACTCCACAGCTTTATACTGCAAGAGCTCAGGGCAGGGGGTGAACACTGTGGACAGTTGAGAAACATTAGTCTCCTTTTCTTTCTGCTCTGCTTATTTCTTCATCTGTCCTTTCTCTTGGGCAAGATAAAAGCCATCACCATTTTAAATGGCATAAGCCCTCTGCCACCATTGGTGGGTGGCTGCCAGCGTACATGAGACACATCCACAGGCAGTGGACAGTGAGGGGAGTCTGTGGAATGAAAGCAGCATTTGGAATTTGCTTCAGAGTCCTCCATTCCCCACTGAACACTGTATTTCAAGGATAAGTGAGGATTTGGAAGTGCATTCCGCAGACACGGGAACTTGATATCATTCTATGCTCTAGTGGCTTCTCCTCTCTACATTCTGGATTCTTTTTGTGTATAGCAGTCACCATTAAAAAGAAAAAGACAAAGTCTATGAAATACTAAGACATCCTGCCCAATTCTTCATGTGGAAGATCGAGTAGAATCCCTAAAGCACTTGGGCAAAGTGGCTTCTGACACTTCCTTTAATGACACCACAGTGAAGAACAGTGGTGGGACATGATTATGGGTTTGACACTGAAGTTGAAGTTCTCTCCACCACTACGGCAAGCTGCCTCTTTCTACGTGACGGATAAGAATGCATGAAACAAATAGAAACAGTTTTTAGGCTGTGAAAACATTTCCCAGGCAGGATTGTCAGGAACTGGGTCTTCGTTTTGGCAGATAATTATGGGACCCTTTATAGGCACCCTTGATTCACACTTGATGCAACTCAGACTGCTTCTGTGTCCAAGTTCACAGGGTGTTTGGCACATGTTTCCTCTTGAGTAATTTGCAAATAGGATGGGCTGCCACTGGATGAGCAGGGCTAGGACCCATGGGCAGGACACCTATGCATCATGTTTCTGTGATGAAGGGAAAGGTAAGCTTGGCAGAAACTTCTCCTTATCTTTCATATAAAAAAAACTGAAAAAAAAAAAACCCACAAATAGTTAAGTGTCAGAAGTGCTTGCTTTTCTTATCTCTTCTGAGATAACATTTGACAAAATGTCCATTAGAGAGAAGAACAAGGACTGCTCCTTCCAAATTCCCTGCTCCCTGCTCACCTGTTTCAGTTTTTTCATCTATAAAATGGTCATGATAAAAGTATACACCTGGGCTGGTGTTTTGGCACATGCCTGTAATCCCAGGGGCTCAGGGGATTGAGGCAGGAGAATCACTAGTTCAAAGCCAGCCTCAGAAACTTAGCAAGGCCCTGAGCAACTCAGTGAGACCCTGTCTCTAAATAAAACACACAAAAAAAGGCTGGAGATGTGGCTCAGTGGTTAAGTGCCCCTGAGTTCAATCCCTGATACTGAAAAAAAAAAAAAAAGAAAGAAAAGTATACACCTGGAAGAGTTGTTGAGATATCTAGGTAATATTGGAATACATGCAAAGCATTTGTCACAGTACCTGATATATTTTAGATACTAAATAACTGATTACAGTCATCCTTCTTTTCTGTGGTTCCACATTAGTTGATTCAATCAAACTCAAATTGAAAATATTCAAGAAAAAACAATCTCATCTGTACTGAACATTTATAGTCTTTGCTTTCTTGTAATTATTCCCTAAACAGTTCAAAAACTTTTTTACAAAGCAGTTGCGTCATATTAGCTATTATAAGTAATCTAGAGATGATTTAAAGCATACGGAAGGATGCACATAGGCTATATGCAAATACTATGTCATTTTACCTAGGGGACTTGAGCATCCATGGATTTGGGTATCCAAGGGGTTCCTGAAACAAATCTCCCATGGATACTACAAATAGCATTACTACTATTGTTAGGCACCTGTCCATCTCCCATGGATACTACAAATAGCATTACTATTATTGTTAGGTGCCTGTCTTCAGGCAATCCTGTCTCTGGGTTTCAAATACTTCTATAAAATGAGGATGTGATCATCACCATTCTAAAGATGTGTCTGTGAGACTGACTGAGAGTTGTCAATGTGCTTAATACCATTTCAGCCATCAATTTCATGACTGCCACTCCAATGGACATCTCTTTTCTTTGGACCATGACGCTTTTCAAAAAAGCTCACAATTCTGAGCCATTTCCTTAAAAGTAGAAATTCTTATTTTCATTTGTTAAACGTCAAATAAAGAAATGTCTGGTTCTTGGGAGCTCCAAACTGGAGAGCACATCCAATACGCAGCCACCTGCTCCAGCGCTGACTTCATCCACACCGCCTCTCGCCTCCTTTGTTCTCATGCAGCTCAGGAAATTGTTTAACTCAGAAGATCAGAAAGTGCTCCCAATCCTCCTCTGGGAAGAACACATAATTACTATATTTTCACATAAAACATTATTGCAATTTTCAATTTTTTCTACTAACCTTCAAAAAGTGACTTCTCTGCCCATATCACATCACTAAGCTAATTTGCGTTGGTGTCAATATCACTAAACACGAATGCACTAGTCCTTCTTTAAGGCATTTTTTAAATGAAAGTTATAGTTTCTTCTCTTCTGTTTCATTTAACCTCTATGCCAGCCTGATCTCCCTGAATCTTAGGATCAGGATAAGATCAGGATAAGACACTCCTGAGCTGTGAAATTCAACACCTCCCACCCCACTACACAAGATTTTTGTGAATTCTCTGGTTCTGAGCACCTGCTTCTACTTTACAGCTTGTTTGTGAACTTTTTAAATTCATTCAACAAACAGTTAAGTACCAAAATACCTCCTCTGTGCCAGGCACTATTTTCTGGACTGTTCATGAACAACACTCAGCAAAACACACAACATTACTCCTCTGTCTTTTCTTCTTCCTCCACATCTTGTCAAGTTAAACTTGGAACTTGGCTCCGTCCCTCAAATACAAGCAAAAGACTTCATCTATAGAAGATATTTGTGTCTGCAGCAGATATCACTGGAAATTTGGGAGAATAATTGGGGAAAGGAGAAGGGATGGGGGAAGAGGATTAAGTTGGCACTAAAAAAAGAGTTTTAATTTTGAAGAAGTGTTTTTAGCCAATCTTCATTCTCGCCTTTTCCACATTGCTGAATTCTCCTTCTTCCATGTTGCTATTATATTTTAATCCAAATGGAATTTCCACCACCCTCACAAGGGCTTTGCAGAAAATATGAAAATGGCCTATGACTGTGCCATACCCTCTTAACCGCCTTTTCCTCAGTTACTGAAATGAAACCAAAAAGTTTGAAGTTATCACTGGAAAGGACTCCATGTGCATCTTATCCTGAAGCCATTGCCATCCCTAGCCTCTGCTCAGATGTTGGTGGAAGAATTTGGGAAGGAGATGGTTTTATCCACTGTAACCTAGATTTGGAAGAAACCTAAAGAAGTCTTAGGCAGACATAACCATGTATCATCTGCCAACCTCTCCATGCCTTCTTTCATTCAATAATCCTTCATTTTATCACCTATACCCCAGAAGACCTTGTGTGTGTGGCAACACTAAATAGAATGAGACCCAACGTCTAACTCCAAGGAGATTGCAGTTCAGACTTCAATAAAGAAAAGGTGGCTATTGAGCTGAATCTGGAAGAATTAGCAGAATTCACCATGTAGAAAGGAGAGGGAATTCCAAATGAAATTTTTTTCCTGCAGAAAACAAAACCAGGGTAATTTGATCTATGCAGCCTTAATCCACATGGTGAGTGGTGCCTAGACCTGGCAAGGGGGAGCCATGGGATAGGGAAGAAATGAAACAGGATCCTGCAGATCTCAGAACATTCCCTGTCATGATGTGACTCCAAAAGAAAATCATAAACCTTTATAGGATTTAAACTGAAAACAAATAAACAAGTAAAATTTTACCATAATAATTAAAAGAGACGTAACTAGACAATAAATTCTATTAATAGAGAAATCCAAATTAAGTTCCTCAAAAAACTGTCACTTGGCTTATTTACTCTGCCATAGTTTTATTTTATTGTTAACTGAAACCACAGTGATATTAAAATATCCAAATTCAAGAAATATACTACTCTATTTCTAATTAATCTTCTCTGATAAAATAATGATTTCTTTTTAAATGAAGAAAAAGTGCAAACTTTGTTTTTACTTTTGAAAGAAAAGGTCAAATCCTAAACCTATTGAACAAATTATGTTTTAAAATCTTGGGAAAGTCATGCAGAAAAAAATATATATCCAAAACTTTCTAATCTTGATGACTTTACTAACAGAGTAGGTTGAGCTTTTTACTAAAATGGAAAATCTCTTAAAATAATTTGCAATGAGAACTTTAAAGACATTTATTATAAAAGAAGACCATAAAGTGAATATAACTTTTTTATACTGTTGAATTAAAGACACATAAGTTATGCCTAAAGCAACTGTCTGGCCTAAGAGAAAAAACAGGAAGTAAGCTTTTAAAATATCTGACCCTTCTAGAACTTTGATGGTAACATTTGGGGGAAAGCAGCCTTTGGGTGTATTTAGAAAGGAAGTCGTTGACTTTAGGTCTAGTAAAATACCATAAAGCTTCAAATAATAAGAAGATTCAAAAGCACTGGAGAATTCTAATTAATTGAAAACTTTCATTATCTTAAGACCAACTAAAGGGTGGAAAAACACTCCTTTTCTAGTGATAAATATTCCTATATATGTTAATATGTCCTTCTTCTCCCTTACAAAGTGCAATATTCTAAGCCTAATATTTTCTTTGAAGAATGAGGACATCAGGGCATTTGCTGGGTGCATCTGTTCTTGCTCTATAGTTCTTCCAGAGGTGGTTGTCAGAGATGGGGTTAAATGACTACAAATAATATGTCAATGTGAGAACAACAAAGATTTTTAAAGTTAAAGGAAATATATATAATCTATCTAAAATTTTAAGTTTTCTAATTAAATATCAGTATCATGTAGTTGCTTTTATCTGGAGAACTAAAAGTCCATGATGCATTATTTAGCAGGTTGAACTGAGTTCAATTCAAATTTCTTTTAAATGTTAATTCTTTTGATATATATCTGAGAGTTAGAAAGAAGAAAATGTAGAAACTAGCAGGGAATCCACTTACAGCATATTGGAAAAACTACATAAGCAACTTAAAACTGATTAGATTTCTCTTCTGCCTATTTGTAGTAGCTTGGGACACAAAGTATGAGCATATATCCAGTACAGGAGACATAGGCAATCATGCTTAATGACCAGCGTAGTGGAAATTATCCAATATATCCATGAATAAAATGGTCCACCAAACTCTCCTAATTCTTCAGAATTGGAAACAAGATATGAATGTAATGCTTATTTATAATTTACCAGTCAAAACAGTGAACTAATTAGTAGAAATATGTATTTTGAGGACTGCTAGAAATGTTTCAAGAATCTTAATGTCTTCTACATTAAATTGTTTCTTAGACTTTGAAAGTAGAAAGTCACCTTTTATATTGTGATTATATAACTTTGATTGGGTAGATTTCCTAATATGGCTGTCTATTTGTCAATCCTAGAGCACATAAAACAGTCTGTGAATTCATTAGCAATCTTATGGTACCTTGGAGTTTTGCAACTGCAGCTATAATGGGCCAGTTCAAGACTTGCCTTGGAGTCTATTGTTAGGGGAAATCCATTAACTTTTTCATTTCATCTAGTGTAGTATTATCAGATTATTATTTCAAAATAATAAATATTTCTTTCAGATACTATGGACTCCCAAATGCATATGGAAAATAATTTACTCAGCTAATAGAATTTTGCAGATTTATAGCATTATTAGACCATACTGAACGCTCACCTTTACATATATTATCTATTTGAGCCTCACAAAACCCCTGTGAAGTAAGCAAGGCCATTATTAGCATCAGCTTAGAGAAGACCAAGTTCTCTTTCCAAGGTCACACAAGAAAGGAAAGCATTTGTTCTCACTTTTAAGTCCACTTCCTGTGCTGTGTCCATATAGATCACCTAAGCTCAGTAACAACATGCATGTAAAACCACGATACCATACAAAGCTGGGTTAGAGCAACCCTCAGCAACTTAAAGAGTTCACAGATCGGCAAATGGACTAATACATAAGAAAAGGCAAAAATGTTCTTTCCTTTCTGGTTTGTCAGTTGAAGTACAGCCTCTAATAAAGCAGCTGTAGAATACAGATAGTGGGACTTGGGTCTATGCACAATCCAAACACTGGGTCTGGAGTCATCTGCCTCCTAGCCCAGCCATCCTGGATATCACCAAGTATGATAGGGGAGAGAACTGAGAAGTGTCTTCTTTGGTTTTTAATAAGTACTTAAGTAGTAGTTCCAATAGCAAATTTCATACATGTATTGATATTTATAACAAGTGTCCTACATTTAAAACTAATCAGGACTGCGATTATAGCCAGAAAGTTTAATAGAAAAGTAAAATGAGCTGGTATATCATGTGTATAACCAACAGAGAGTTACAGATTTAAGGGGAAGTTGGTTTTATTTAAAACATTTAGGCCCCCTAGGGGTTCTAATTCATTTAAAGTTCTCTGTGAATATCATCCTAAGCTGTTGTCTACATACGTAGGTCAGAACAGGCCAGCCTGTATCTGATAGCCAGAGACAAGCTACAAGCCTCCTCCAAAATAGGCTACAGTGAAATTAGCAAGAGCTTTTTGAAAAATATTTAAAACTACCTGTGATTTTTTTCCAAGTGTTCCATTTTTAACTGCTCTATTTTTTGTACACATTATGTATTTTAACTCATGTTTATATTAACTAACTAAACTCTTTTAAATGTATATAATTTAAGAAACTTTTAGTTGGAAGCAAGTAATTTCTTTGGAGCTTTAGAAATCAAAGGAAACTTGATTTTCCACAAGAAAATTCTTTTTCAAGAAGTTCCATACTGTAACTCAAGGTCACGTGGCTCAAACCTCAGTTCAGTTTAAGAAAGCAGAGCCCCTGTTGGCAATGACTGACTGACCACTCCAGACACAGTCTTCATTCTTCAATCTTTTGGGCAACTATCCCTGACATTGTCATTGTCCATTACAGGTGGCCAAGGGTTCAAAGGTTCTAGTTTTTAGTATCTATGATGTTATTTTGATCACACTAAAAAAAAAAAAATGAAAAGGAATTTGCTGAGAAGGCTTAAAATACCCCTCTGAGTAAATCATCTTTGGACTTTTGTAACTGCTTGACTGAGGTACAAAAGACAGACCACTTTGGAATCATTCATAGGTAGTAGTTCTGTGACCATATTTGTTGGCTGGGGCTTCCATAAAACAGTCGCACAGATTGATTGACTTAAACAATAAAAATTTATTTTCTCCTGGTTCTGGAAAAAAGAAGTTTGAGATCAAGGTGTTGGCAGGGTTGGTTTCTTATGAGGTTTCTCTCTCTGGCTTATAGATGGCCAGTTTCTCCCTGTCTCTTCACAGGGTCTTCTCTCTGTGCATGTCTGTCCTAACGTGCTTTTTAAAGAATACCTGTCAGATTGGATTGAGACCCACAAGGCCTCCTTTTAACTTAATGACCTCTTTTCCAACCCCATTTCCAAATAAGAGTCACATTCTGATGTACTAGAATGAAGGTTTGCAGCTTAAGAATTTTAGTGGACACACCTTAACACCTAAGAGTCACTAATCCTAGAACATTAGAGAAATGTTTTTTGATTATCTACTGGTGGCTAGATTGAGCATCATCTTTTTGCTTCTGATCTTTGATTTCAATGCTTTCTTAGTCCTTTTAAGTCATCCCAGCCCTAGGCTTTGCTTATTGATTACGGATACTCAGATTTCCATCTTAATTTGCTCATGGATTAGACCTTTTATCCATGCTGTGATGATTCTGTGTCTCTATTGCTGTAATTCAAGTCTCTTTTCACGTTTATTTTTCAATTTCCTTTATTTGTCCCTCTATAGTCCCTGAGCCTTCCAAATTCAGGTCCATTCAGTGTTTTCTGTACTAGCCAAAAACTGGAACCACCCCAATGTCCATCAAAAGTTAAATGGATATATTGTGGTATATTCAGATGATGGAATACCATACAACAATGAGAACAGAACTATCACTACTTACTCCATGGATGAATACAGACATAACATGGCACCATTTTAAGTCAACAGAGTTCATGATCTTAGCAGTCACAGTTCATAGTCAATTATTATGTATTGGGTACTCACTATGTGCCAGGCATTGTAGAAAATGTTTTCATATATACTATGTCATTTTAATTCTCACAAATTTGTGAAGTAGACAGCATTTCAATCCCATTTGCAGAAGGTAAAATGGAGGCTTAGGATAATTTACAAAATGCAGAACTGGGATTGAAACTCCTGTCATGACTCCAGTCCTAGGGTGAGAGCCAACAGGCCACATGACCATTTTTCTTTCTCCTGGAAGATACACTGGATGCATTAGTTGATAATCACCTTGACCACATCTGGCTACACTGTGGCTCACAGCACCAAGGTTTCTCTGTCCTTTTCTTATCTATTCACAAGATGAAAGAGAATATGCATCCGCTTTCAAGGAACACAGAGGCATTCAGAGGAAACAACCCACACACATTGCCAATGACCCCCAGAGGAATATCAGGACAAGCTGAGTCCAATCCATAATTTTAGTATAGGAATTCCCAAAGCCTCAGTTTTTCTCTTGGAAAGCTGTTTCAGAGACATCAACCAGATGGAGTACCTTACCTGCAGAGCTTCTTGGCTAGTAGCTTATGAATTTGGCCTGATTTCTATAAAATGCATTTCCTAAGTTATATCAACAAAACTGGGGCATTTGGGGACTGGGGAACAAGCAGATAAAAGCATTTGCACCTGCCAGAAAATTAGGAAAGCCACAAAGAAGACTACTGAACCATCAGTCTCCAAGGCCACAATTCTGGCTCATACATTAGTAATAGAATTCGCCTGAAATATTCATAGAGGGGGTGAACTCCGGTTCAACAGTGAATGGCCCTTTTCTAGAATGAAATCAGATACAGTGTAACTCCACCTTATGACATCTGGATAAACCTGTCTCAGATTCAATAATTTGGTAAGGGTATATTTAACACATGATGGTTCAACTGTTTCTAAAAAGGAGGGAATTCAATGTCTTTGCCCCGAGATAATGACCTTCAACATTTAAAGGCCTCCAATGTGGTAGGAGGATAAAATTCTTTCTTGTGATTTGTTCTTTGATTTAGTATGTATATTTTATTTACTAAAGGCAAGAAATTGGGAGAATAAATTGAATCATCAATAAGTAAAACAGTTTCAGGGGTAAACTACATTAATTCAAGGGAAGTTTTTCATCATCTTGACTATTTTTTTAACCTATATAGATTCTTATTCATTATATTTGCTTTGAAATATTTTCTAATTTTAGAAAACATTGAAACTAAAAAATTATAAAAATTAAGGAACCAACTTTTTATATGTGTTGGAGGACCACATATGTGTGGGAGGACCCCGGTTTCCTCATAAGATCTAGTAGCCTACACCTGCATGGCTACCTGTATACACTAGAAACCAGGTCTCAAGGTCTCTTCCCTGACTCCCTACCCAAGAGGTCACACACATCTCACCTCCTGCTATGCCCCAAGTACTATTGAACCAGCATAGTTTCAGCAACTACCTATGCAGGTGATAAGTGATCCTCATACTTCACGTCCTCTCAAGTGCCATGACATCCATTTATCTGTGCTTGTTCTGGAGGGGGAGGGGATTTTTTTGAAAAGAAAAAGAAAGTAATCTTAAGGACTTTGTATTTTCAGTCATTTTCCTTTTTTCTTAAAATTGACCTTTAAAGTAAATGGGCTTTAGGATTTGTTGTTGATGTTGTTGTTGTTGTTCATTTGTTTGTTTGCAAATTGTCTATTTGACAAGGAATTGAAAATAATAACAACAACCCTTTAACTTGAATTACATTTGGGGGATACATATTTCAGATAGTCATCAAAGGCCTCCCAAAATATAACAAATTTGAGATTTGACTCACAAAAAAAATATATTTCATTGTACTTTTACTGCTTAATTATCCAGTATGTATTCTTTATAACATCCTCAATATAAGGCCAATGTCAAAAGCAGAAAAATGTTTAAGTCAGTCCATGCTAAGCAGAAAGAGTTGCTTGCAGGTATACATCAAGGAGCTCACCCTTAAGATAAAATAACTCACAAGTAATTCAGAGCCACATTAATCAGAGGAAACCTAGAAGTAAAACTTCACTGATTCAGAGCTGGTCATAGGCGGAGGAGGACTGAGTACTCTTGCCTTGACCATCTGTGATGAGAATCAGGGTAAATAATCTTGGGACTACAGTGTGACTGAAGTGGACCAGAATGTTTAAACTTCTCCAAAGAACAAACAAATGGTGAATTTTTTATAGACAAATGGATCTTGTTAATTAAAAAAAAAGTCTTATCTGTCCTTTCAAGCAAATTTTAAGCACCTTTACCTGACAACACTGTATTAATTTTAATGAATTTCCATTTATATGCTTGAAACTATTTCAATTCCTTAACCATCTAATTAAAACTTTTTATCTCATTCAGAGTCACCTTCCATCAAAGTTGGCCATATTATGTGATTTCAGAATCTTGAATAATTTGAGAAAGATACCCAGTATATGTATATTTGTTGCATACCTGAGTACCTGTTATGTGCCTGTGGAGACCTATACCAAATAATGCAATATCATTCATAAGTAAAAAACAAAATATTTGCTCTCACAAGACAGTGTCATTGGTGAGACATAGATGAAAACATTTTACATAAAAAAACAGATTATAATAAGCCCCCAGGGAGGAGCTTAAGCTACATGCACAGCTAGGGACTTTGGGATACTGGACAGTTCTGCTCCTCAAGTGACCAACTATGCCATCAGGGAAAAAAATGGCAAGAAGTGCTTTGGAACCAATTGGTGACTCTGGCCATTGAACACACACACACATATACACATAAATATGTATATATATTTATGTATATATACATTTATATAGATAGATTTTTTTTAAAATAAAGGAAGAGAGAAGTTGGCTGAAATTCCTCAGAAGTGCTTCTGGATAGTCAATCAAGACAGAATGAGATGCTGACACCTGTTTTCTGTTTTCTGGAGGCGTTTATGTTCTAAGAGTAATGATACTATACTCAGGGGCTTTCTGCCTTGGTCCTAAATGCTCTGAATTTTTTTTTATAGAGGAATGGCCCATGAAGGGAAAAATTCACAGAGCCCATGAAAGTCAGACTTTCACCCAGCACCAAGAATTCAGGCCAAGGAAAGTAAATCTGCACAGGTGGCCTTGAAATTCCAGTGGTTTTTATGGGTGAAGGCTTATTGTCAAACACCGTAGAAATTGTTATCCGTCTATTTCTGCCGTCTGCTCTCCACCCCACCCATCTATAGTCCTTCCAGAAGGGCAAAACAAAAAAAGTTCCAATTAACACATAACACAAACTGAAGGCACAGAAGTTGTATAATAGAAGGTAATTAGAGTCACTCCTCATTGATCTCAGAAGACTTCCCGGAGAAGTTTATGGCTTGAAGAAGTATACACCAGGGTCACTTGGGTCTGAAAAATACAAAGCTGGATTGAGGGGATAAAGACACAGTAAGGGAGAAATAGATGGTGAATGGGGAGCCCACCTCTTAAATTCCTCTTAAATTTATTTGCCATTATTGCAAATAAATAGTCACCAATATATTTGCTGTGACTTGACTATTCTTATTAGGGAATAGGAAATCACATATTTCCAGCCACAGATCACTGAACCCATGGGGAATTCATTATGAGTTGTGAAATTCACATTTGAATCTCTGATTAAAAGAATAGAATTCTGTCCATGCTTCCCAGTTATTTACAACTAGATGGCACTTCCTTCAAGATGTTTAGAAAGAAGAACCAATATGCCCAGATGTAGTTCTATTTCTACCACTTTAAAAATGAACAAAACACTCTGTCCAGGTTGGGGGTGAGTTAAGATAGAGCCAGCACATGCTGAACCCTACTCTATGTTGGAGAAAATCTACAGGAGCACACCCAACTGGGAAAGGACACCAAATGGTAGGCAGAGGCCACTGGAAAACATTACCTGACCTTTTCCATGTTAAAGAGAGCTTGACACTTATCATGACATTCACCTTCCCAAGTGAAATGATGTTTGCCTGTCTCTGCACATGAGCATGAGAAAAGCCATTAGAACTGCTAGTCTTTTCATGGCCAGGTTCATGCAGGTGCTTAAGTTCAGGGTGCTGATTTGTAAGACCTATAATTTTTAGCATATGTGAAACTGAATATTTCATTTCAAAGTGTTTCTAAAATTATGTAGATATATTTTGTATTCATTTACATGTATTATATGTATATGAAGAAATATATGCAATAGATTTATACTTATAAGCTTGAAGGTAATATGTCTATCCTTAAAACATTCATCCTAAAAATACTATTTAATTTCCAACATTGTAAAAATAAAATATAAAATTTTGGAAAAATGCATGAAAAAATCAGAGATACTATTTTTATTTTTCCTATTTCTATTTTTACTCAATTTTTGGCAACAATATGTTCTTGTTTTTGATTATTATAATCAGAACAAGAAAAAGACTATTTTTAAAATCCACATACTAGTTTTAGGTAAGCAAACTTATTTAATATTATAGTCATTTAAAAAAAATTTTAAAAACTAATAAAAAAATTTTAAAAAAAGAATTTATAGCAAGGTTTTTTTAAAAAAATATTATAGTCATTTACTTTCTATCTTAATATGTTTTTCATTTCTTTTGCTTAATATCTCCAATACATAGAGTCTAGATTGTTGTTGATAAATAATATACATAATTTTTAAATTACAAACTCCATGGTAGTGATAATAGAATTGGCAACTAGGAAATTGATTACAAATGAACTGTAACTGTGGAATTGCATTCTTTAAGTATTTCACGCACCCAAAATAGAACTCAAACAATCTTGGTAAAGATGGCATAATGGCATTTAGTTCCTGTTTAGCAAGAATTAGATGAAGCTAGAGCTTATTAAGCCTGTTAAGGTCCATAAAATAAAAAGTTTGAATACATGAAATGCTTAGATTCATTTTCTATGAAGAGAAAATGAAACAGAAGCATTTTGTTAGGAATGTGATCCTGAGTAAAATCGTGGATGGTTGATTCTTCCAGAATAGAGGAGGAAAACACATCTCAATATTGATCATCATCTGAGGATGCTGGAGCTATAACTCATTGGTAGAGCACTCACCTAGTGTTCTGGGGGGCCCTGAGTTCAAATCCCCATCATCATAAAAAAAAATATTTTTTTCTTATAGCCATAGCCAGTATAAGTGATTATACTGAGAAATGAGTGCCACCTGTACTTCAATATCAAAAACAATAATATTCATGAGAGTCAGTGGAGAACATGAGGGAGAGCTCTCCAGCCTCCTTCAACCAGATAAACAAATAGCACCCATGTGGTAGAGAAGGAAGCAGGCAGGCCTGGGAGGCCAGTCTGGAATCTCCTCCTGCCTCCATCACAGATTTTTGGGGGGAGCCTTAGCCAAACCACACAAGCATTGAGCTTCAATGTCCTCAGCCATCTGTGGAAGGATACTATCTACCCTCAGAATTACCATGAGATCAAACAAGTGAAATTACGTCAGACGTCTAACAGAATGCCCAGCACATGGTAGCATCTCAAAATAGTTTAATTCCCTTCTCTGTGAGACAGGACTGCAGCCAACACCAGTTCATCTAAAGACATCTGGTGGCTCCACAGCCTGGTATGCAGCCTGAACAGATCCTATGACATCCAATATGTTGTAATCTGTATCTTCTGTTGCACATTAACAAAAAGAAAACTAGTGGGTCAAAATTTGGATTTTTTAATAAATAATATCACTTGCTATATTCCCTTCATTGCATTCATTTTTGCCTGTTTTTATAATAGGAAAAAAAAACAAGACTATTCTTAATAGTTATTCATTAGAAAGGCTATCATTTTATGATTCATTGGTGAAGAAACAAATGCTAAGAGAAACAGAGAAATAGCAAAAAATTTTCAACAGCTAAGCATCATGAAAAACAAGTCTCCCCTTATGCTAATATTGTTTTCTAAACAGTCAAAAATATCTCAAGAAATTCAACACAATAGTGGGAAGACGTGATTTTCACAGGCTATTGGAAAAGAAGTAGGCTGAAATAATCACTAGAGGATGTCACCAAGTGGTAAACAACTTCTGAAGTTTCACAATTCTTTTCTGTTCTTTCCAAGAATGATCTAGAGGCATACAATCCTATAGAAGTATATAAGCCCCTTATATGGATTGGGTGTGTTTCCAGTGTATAATAGATCAATTGAACCTTTCATACAGCTTTATTTAGAAAATTGGGTTTGAAGACTGAATAATTATGTGTATATATACTTCTTTTAATGTTTTAAGCCACTGACTTCAAAAAAGAAAAAAAAATGGTATGGTCATATTAGAAAAAAAATGACAGACTCAGTCCTGCAGAGTTGCTGATAAGCAAATTATACTAGTTTCATGAATTGCTGAATCAATTATCAGCCACATTCTGAATTCTAGAAGTATTATCCCACAAGATAAATGGAGAAATCAAAAATAACCACAACTTGATGTTACAATAGCAGGTGGAGATGGTGCTAGGATGCAGGAGAGATCTTCTTGATATGTGAGTGTCTTCCCTTGGGTTGGCAGTGCCTTAGACACTGTATCTGGAGCCATGGAGATGTCATTGTGGCAGACCTTCCCTTTCTGATCTCAAGTCTGTATCACACTAGTGAGGCTCGTGGGATAGTATCTCAAAAGCCAAAAGGCTGTACAGAAAATGTTGCTAGCAGGCACTAACATGGGTGTCCTGACTCTTTTCAGGTAGTAGGTGTAACCTTGAAGAAAAAGTGGCACTGTCTTCAAAAAAGTGACCTGACCCTGGCTTTGGTGGGTTTTTTCTGCAAGAATAAAAAGCACCGCATGTGTTTATTATACATCCTTTCTAGCTGACCACTGCTTTGTTCTAGAGTTCAGCATGAAAGGACTAATTTTTGTTTTGTTTTTGTTTTTGTTTTTGTTTTAGTGAAATGGCATGTCCGTTGCTAATTTTAGCTATTATAGTTGCATATGTAAAAAAAAGTATCTCTATATAGTGTATGGATTGGTAGCATTTCAAATAAATGGTGTATTGAAAAATTGAAATTTTTTGAGATGCTTATCAATTGACATTTTTTTTCTTAGCCCAAGAAAAGAGTCTGAATTATAATTTCTTAGAATTATATCTTATAATATTAGATTTGTTCTTTTAAGTATAGTAGGAATTTAAATATAAATATAAGCATGCCACTTTTTTATTGCTATATTATGAGAACTTCTTGGAGCATGGAAAGACTTCCTCACATGTGATTTTGCTCTTTTGAAAAAAAACTGAAAAAATATTTGTTATAAACCACATTTAGTGTGTAAAATGAGTGTAGCTTATAAAGGTATACTAATCTTATAGGTTATAATGTTTTAACCAGATAATTTTTATATTTGAAAAAAAATGTTTTAACATTCATAGTACCATAATAAATCTTTTCCCAGAATTGTTTACACCTCTATTTTAGAAAGTTCACATTGCCTCATTAAAGAAGAAACCTACAATCAGTATGCACCCTAATTTGCTATACAATAAATCACTATGATTCTCTTTATTTTCCCGGAAATCAGATATTCTAAGGATTGTTAGCCATATAACATTTTCAGAACACATATGAAAATTGCTACTGATGTATCTGCTAAATAAAATCTCTAGCATTTGATATTCTATCTTATCATTCAGTAATGCTAAAGTCAAAATAAAGCAAAGAAACAAACTTATAGCATTGTAAACAAATGCATACATTTGAGGTCTATTAACTGCAAAAAAAGAGAAATTCTCTTTGTTCTCATAATAAAAGCTGCTCCCGGCTACAGTTTAGAAAGTTAGAAAGTCAATGCCTGACAAAAGGGATACTGTTGTGCTCCCCAGAATGTACCTTCCTTCCAAGTACTTAAAGCCCTTGGGAAGCTCAAGATAATTATGTCATTCTACTCTTTTTCATTGCATAGAAACTAACCAGGTTTATCAGGCTCTGGAGTTAATATTGACCCCTGTTCTTAATTCTCTTTCCAGATGACACATCACCATCTGTTTGTTTTTATTTCTTTGCCTATGGTATCTCTGTATGTTACATTTGTATTTTTTAAGTAGATTTACAATACAGCTGTACCTATGTGTTCTTAAATGAGTTTCTCTAGTAAGGCTTTGCCCAGTGTGACCTGAGAAAATGCAAGTTTTTTTGTTTTCAAAATATTTAAAAATTATTTAATTTTTACATAGTATGAGATGTTTCTAATGGGGTCAAGAAGGTGTTCTGTTTTGTTTCCATTATGTCACATTTACTCTCAAAAATTTCATAATCTGGTAAATTCAAGACAGCAAGAGCCAGCATACCCTACCACATACATGAGATAAGTAGAAAATAATAGACAGATACAGGTAGATGTAGATAGATTAGTGCTTTAATCATCTATTCCTTCTGAATTTATAGGGTTCTCCAAATGAAAGATATTTCTAAAATTCTACTAAAATTCCTCCACCTCAAAAACATTGAAAATTGCAAAAAGAAAAAAATATATATTTTTTTCACCAAGTTCATACTATTTCCACCAAACAAGATGGGTGAATTTATGGTATGTCAAGTCACTGAAAGTTTTAGAGATTTTTGTCTACTCTTTTTATGCCCAATTCACTAAAAAAAAAAAAACAGACTCCAAAGACCAATTAGCAAAATTCCTCTGTGAGAATCAGATCCTCATCCTAATTCCTATCCCAAATTCCTATCACTCAAAATATTCAAGGGTCATAGAGTAATAATTTTAAATGAACATAATAGGCAAACCATAGTGTTTTAAAATTGATATTATAAAAATACCTCATATCATGTTAATTGCCTTTCATATATTATACATATAAAATACTATGTTAAAATTAAATATAATATGCCAGTTGTAAAGGTGAAAAAGTAGCTAACTAAAAGTTCACAAACCATCTTTTTTCAGATTTTGTGTGTTTTCTCCTCAGCCAAAAGCTTCAAGATGCACTGGCAGCAGCCTATCTCTTCAATTTATGTTGGATTGCTCTTTAAACATTAGAATATCTTGTAATAAATAATAAGTTAAAGATTTCTCCTGACACAAGTCATTGTTGATTTCACTGTTGTAGGGAAAAGGCTCTAGGGCGGCAGATAAGGCTGTTGCCATGGTGATGAAGGAGATACCGAGGGAGGAGTCTGCTGAAGAAAAGCCCCTCCTTACTATGACATCACAGGTGGGCAGACCCTTAGGGCTCCTGTAGGAAGCTGACATATGTCAATATATCAGACAATGTGATCACTAACTAGAGAAAAGAAAAAAAAAATTAACTCTTGAACCAATTTTTTAAAAGGACAGTTTCAATGAAACAACTGTACAATATAAATGAAAATCAAAATTGCTTTAAAAATTTAGTTATTTATTCATGGATATTAATTTTCATTACTCAACTTTAGTTTAAAAAATGGATATGCAAGTAAAACATGTTGCTTCTTTAAAAGGAGTCTTGTGAATCACTTTGGGAAAGAAATAATTAAGATAACAGTACATTTGAACAACCAAAAAAAAATCAAATTCCTATGAATAAATACAGTTATATTGTATACATATGTCAGTTTACCAGTAGAATACCTAAATTTTTCTTAAATGTTAAATATATTTATGTTGTGACTATGCATACTACATATTTGTCTATACATATTTATGTGGATACCTAATTTACAGGAATGAGCCGAAAGTCCCTGAGTCCCCATGCAGAAAATGGCATTTGTGACCCTTCTTATACTTAGTGATCTTGACAACAAAAAATACCTTCTCTATTATAAGCACATGAGGGCCATTTTCAGCATTTATTATAACAAGTATAGAAAAAAAAGTTTGCATTTGTATGCAAAAACACACTGAGACAGTGAATCCTGTATGTGCTCAGGGACTTTTGAAACACCCTGTAAAATCTACATAAATATGTATAATATACTCATCACCACTCTGTGGAACTACCAGTTTTAAATTCTTAAATGAAAAATATTTTTACTTGCATTTATCTTATAATTTAGATTAGATTGTTATTTTAAACATTTCATTTTTTCCATAATGCAATAGTAAATGCAGTGATTCAGTTCCGATTATATGCACATGCCTAGAATTAGAAAAATGTCCATTTACAGTCCGCATGAAAGGCATTTATATCAAAAGCTAAATTATAGCAACTTATTTTTAGAATATCAGCAGATCTTATCTCCAGCTGCTGCCAACATGTGTGGTTTTATTTTATTCTAAGTACTATGTTGTAAGTAACAAAAATTATAACATAGAACATTGAAATTGAATAATTTTTAAAGTTATTAAAGATCCCCAGGACTTTGGGATAAATTTTAGATTCTCAGGGATTATTTTAATTCACAAAGAAGAGATTCTTCTTCCCAGTGACACATAATAGTAATTGAAATGAAATTTGCTTCATATTTGCTTCAAGTTCTCCATTCTTAATTTATATAGTAGAGCATATACAGTTTTACACTGATCTCCCACCTATAAGAAACAGACCTCTGTGAATCCCATATCCAAAATATTCAGTCCATAGTTTCTCAGGTGAATAATTGGGGAGTGAGAATTATCTGGAGGTTTTAGTGAATAGCAGAGCCATGCACATCTAGGTACCAATGTTGGTACAACAAGGCTATCACATGTCATCTCAGGACATCACAATTTAAGACAGGCTCCCATCCTCAAACTATTTTGCTATGTATTTTCAAGAAATCATTTCCAAATATTTAAAATTGCTATTATAATCTAGGCTTGAATTTAAAATTTAATGTAAAATAATATCTTGGATTTTTAACTTAGAAAAGAAATCATGATTCTTACCATCCTGTCATAATCAGAATACTTGTGTGTACCAAGTTCCTTCTTTAATCCCTGTCTAATGTTGCATTAACTGTTTCTAAGATACTAGTTACAGTTTTTCTGCATGAAGATTACATAATGCTTTCTTGGATGCATCATATTCTTGTTGCATACTGGCCAGCTTATGAATCAGCAAATGGAGAATTCTGATTCATAAAATTTAATGCACCTGTTGTGTTGATGATTTTATGAAATTAATTCAGTGACAGCTGTGATACAATTATTTCTCAGTCAAATGCAGTTTTATTAGTTGATATACTTGCTCCACTATACACAAGTGGCTTCTTCCCTGCCATGCGCCAGTGGCGTGCACAAATCCAAAAGAAGCAGAATGATCTGAAAAAGTGAGTACTTCCCATGGCAACCACAGCATTCAGTGCGTGTACCATACCACCTTCTTACTCGTTACGCTGTGTGAATGTTCCAGTGTCTCAACATGTTTGTCCCAGTGTCTCCTGTAAAGCCCTTTATGACATAGTGCTACATTCTGCTGAATACATCGACCCATTCCATCACTGGTATGTCGATACCAATCTCTCACATCATAGATTCCAGATATGTTCAATGCTAACGGCTACTCTTTCAATACTGTCTTTGGGACAAGTACTATTTCATAATAGATAAAAGAAAAAGTAAGTCCCTGAAACACTGACCGCCTTGCCTTGTTTAATAACGTCACTCAACAGATTGTAAGTGTACAATAGTCCTATATTCCAACATTTTTTAAGCGATGGAATTCTCGTGGTATGTTCCACAACTTGAACAGAGATTTAGCTAAACATACTCCAGTGAAGCCATCCATAGTACATTGAACAAACTGAAGAGAAAAGTAGAGTTGGCCAGATGATCAGAACTTAGAAAGTGCTGACTCCTTGAGATTTGCCCTTTTTTGCTTAATGTCATTATTAATTCTGAATTAACAAACAAGCTCAAGGTCATGCTGTCCTGGATTGACACTAACAGTATGTAAACAAGTGTGCATCGATGAAAGTTTTGTAGAGGAAAGCCAGAATCACCCAGTCTTTGTGGGAAAAGCCTCTTTAGATCTGTACTGTCCAATACCTTAGCTGCTAGTCACACATAGGCACTGGGCACTTCCAGCTTCTCAAAATTGAGATATGCTATAAGAATAGAATGGACAGATTTTGAAGACCTGATTCAAAAAAATGTGTGCAAACTACTGCTTTAATAATTTTCATATTGGCCACATGTTAAAATGATAGTATTTTTTGGTCATATTGGGTCAAAAAATATATTATTAATTTCACTTGGGTTTTTCACTTTTTTAAAAATGGCTACTAGAAATTTTTAAATTACAAGTCTCTCATTATATTTCTAATAAGCATCATTGCTTTAAAATGTAATAGTATAACAAATCCAATTTGAGAATAGAAAATTGTGTGCCAAAAGACTGTATCATAGGAAAAAATCCATTATCTTTATGAGAGTGAAATGACTTTAGCAAGTATTTTTCTCTCATAAGGAACCTTGAGAAATTTTCATTTCAACCATATCTCCTGTATATGTGTTTTAGCAAAGTACATCTGACTCATTTTTCCAGACACTGTAGAGCACAGTGTCTTAGAACTGTGTTCCAGGTCTCTTCTGGTGGAGGGATTTTTTTTTTAATTGCACACTTAACCTTTTTTTGTTTCCCCTATGTGTTCCCACTCTTTACACATCACTTTTTATTTATTTATTCATTGTGTCTGATTTAAAAAAAAAAAAAAGATAATGTCCTTGACTGGAAGAACAATCTCAAGGCTTCTAAACATGACTTTGTTTCTGTTTCTATTATCAACTTAAAACAATTGCCTTAATTATGTTCTCCTGCCTGACCCAGGTGTTAGTACTACCCAAATCATAAGTGATAATATGTTTGTTTCCCTACAAATTGACTCATTTTATAAGTCTAACTACCCTGTCCGGAAAATGTTTGTAATTGTCAGTTTATTGACATTTAGTTGAAGTCAAAGAGTTGAAAGTTATCACATGGTTTCCCTTTATAAGGAGAGCCACTGGGACTTGCGACATGAAAACTAAAGTGGGGGCAGGCCATTAGTACCATCAGCTCATAGAAACTTACTGTCAAATGCCAGATTACCATGGAAGACCTCTAAAAGTCTGAATGTTTATGGAATGCATGGTAACAATTTAGTTGTCTTTTTAATCGATTGAATTAGTTAACTTAGTTTGATATTAGTGAATCTCTCACAATATAGTCACTATTTCGATGTAAATTGCAGAAATATCTGAACTTGAATAAGATTAATAAGACCATAAGCAAGTAGTTCAATTATAAAATTATGAATGAAAACCTACCTAACAAATGACACTTTAAATCAACAATGTCACATATGATAAAGGAATTTTTCAAATGTACAATGATATACCCAAGAATATTTGTGTTTTGTTCATGTAGAAACAAAATAGCTTAAGTTTTTCTATCATGTAAATGAGATAAAAGATATTATTATCATAAAAGATATTATTACTACAAATTTTTAAAATTACCATTCAAATATGAGCATTTACTTATCATGTGTAGAGAACCCTGGCTTCAATCCCCAGCACAAAGATATTTGTCAGTTGTTTTTAACTTAGTTCCAATGTTTTAATATTTTAAATTATTCTTTAAGTACTAAAATGCTTAAATATAAAAACAGAATGCTACTTTAAAATAATAGTTGAAGATTATTAATCTGAAAGAAAATTTATGGAGTTGTAGATTATTATCCTTTATATTATTTCAGCATCTAAAATGTATCTTGCTTTTTGATACATTATCATAAATCTTTTGCTCTATATTTTTAATGGAAGAGCTATGCAATATATCTCTTTAAAGATAAATAAACTTAGATTTAAGTCAAAAAAATAAGCAATATAAACATATGCTGGAGTTTAAGTAACAGACAGCATTTAAAAGTGAAACAATTTTTTTTTCATCTTGGTTAAATAGCCCTCTAGAGCTTAAATCACATAATTAATTTTTTTAATTGAAACTAGAGTAATCCAACTAAGACAAATGTGTTTTCAGATAAAATTTTAAGAAAGACAATAATCCATTAGTGCAGAATGATATTGTCTACATGTGTATTGTGACTAATAATAGTTCCACGTCAACTGACAAGTCTGTGTAAGTCATGCTTCAGTTGAAGTCATTTGATTGCCTATTTGATTGCAAGGAAGGTGTAAAGACTCAATAGTCTTTTGACTCCTGATTGATTAAAAAAAAAAAAAAAAAAGCCTGCATGCAAGTTCTCATCTATCTAAATACTGCTTTCCCTCAAACGCTCCAGAGTTGAATCTTTGATTTAAAATCTCTGGGGAGGTAGTCAGGTTAAGTCTTGAAGTTTCAAGCTTCCTCCCATTCACATTGGCCCAGGTCTTTCTCCTAGGTACTGGATGGTGCAGGGCAGGCTTTGGCCTTCATTTCCATTTTTCTCATCAGGCATTCCCTCTTGGCATTCCTGACTTCTTGGTAGAAGACTTAACATCCGTTGTAAAAGACTTGCATTTGGAAATGTTCCTTTAGGTACCACTAGATTTCCAAACATTTAAAAAATGTGACATTGGGAGGAAATGGACTTAGATGTGTAGTTAATACCTTTGAGAAAATTGCTAAATGTTTCTAAGAACAACTGACCTCTCTGTGAATTGCTCAAACCCAGTTGGAAATTTAGGATGTCCATGTAATCATTCTTTTGTACAGTTTACCATTCAGTTAGACTGTATAAAATCATTCAGCATTTATTAATCTGCTACTGTGGGATGAAAAATATAATTGAATAAAGTCTCTCTTCTCAAGGAAGCTGCAGTCTAGTGAAGAGTAAATCATAGGAACATGGAGATGCTTTTAAAAGTCCCTCACTTCCTGGTGCTGAAAAAGGTTCCTGGACGATGTGTCCATTAAATGGGGTCCTGAAAGAGAATAAGGATCTGCCACCATGAGAAGGGTCTTTTGCCATTTCTATTGTTCTCCATTGTGCTAGGGATTGAACCCCAGGCTTTGCATATGATAAGCAAATGTTAAATCAGTAAACTACACCCCCAGCCCTAGAAGGATTTCTGCACTGATTCAAATATTAAGAAGAATTCAGAGCAGATAAAAGATGAACATTTTTAAATGTAAACAGTCTGAGACAAAAGCCTTAGCAACTAACAAAGTGAGTCTTTTTAACTTAGCTGTGATAATCTGATTAGACCAAAATTGTACTCACTACAATTCAAAAAGGATTAAAAACCTCAGATTTATTATTTTTATGACACCAATGTACTCTGTACTCAAGGATGAAATGAGGGAATTTCATAAAGCATTTTCAAACTAAAGGAAGTCATTCCAAAAACAAGTCAATACATCTCATCTTACTAAGGATTAAAAAAAATGACATAAAACTTGGAAGTGAATTTTAGAGGGATCACTTGAAGAATTCAGTTCAGTTTGGAAATTTTCTTCATGACCCAAAAGATTTATTAATTCTCAATGCACCAAAGGAAAAACCATAAATCTGTTTGAAAATGAGAGGGGGGGGGGCATAGGGAAAAAAACTATTAAAATTTGTACAATATCTGTACAAATAAAAATAAAATAGTATTTACTACAACTAAAATAGTCTTAAATCCATGCAGCTGAAGACACAATTTAATTGAACTGTTTGAGATGGATATTTTATATTTTCAACTTGTGCCAAGTCGCTACCTCATTTGGCAGCCATTTATTGAACCCCTTTTGCATGCAGACATTATATTGAAGATGAGAAGGATGTAAATAAAAATAAGATCTAGTTATCTCTGACCTCTGTCCTTAAAAGATCTCTTTATCTTTGCAATATCTCTTGTTTCATCTTCCACATCTCCATCAAAACCAAAACTCTTTCTGTTCAGTTTCAATTACCTTTCCATGCTCTCCATCATGGCGCCTCTCATCCTCTTCACCTGGGAACGCCATGGTCATCTCATACTCCAAACGGAGCATTTCCCAACAGCTAAGCTGTGCTCCAGCTTGGAACTGACTCAGAAAGTAGTTTGTTCTTTCTCTTTGGTTTATATTGGTGGAGTAGAGCCATAGGAGCGCCACAGTGGTGGGAGGTGGACCATTATATACTCCCAATAGTCAAGTTGTGCAGTATGGTCAGCAGGTATGGAAGAGACACTGGCCTCAAGGCAGAGGTCTAGAAAACTATAAAGAGTCTCTCTGGGGTCTTTCTAAACAACCTCCCTTCTGGTAGTTCTTTCTTCCTATGCTGAATAAGTCTGGGAGAGCTAGAGGTGTTTTCTCCAGAAAATATGTCTGAAATTTGAATGAGAGACTCTTTTTAATTCCTATTTCCTTTGACAAAGCAGACTCATATAAAAGGATAGCCCTCTCACTGATTTGCGCCCTTTCCTTGTTTTTCCATTTAGATGTGTATGTGGACAAAAGTCTCACTTTCTAGAATTCTATCAGAATATAGTTTTTCAGCATTTGGAACCAAAAGTATCTACAGAAACCAAACACCCTAATTTTCTAAAACTACAAGTAATTCACACTTATTCCTGCACAGAGTTGTGATTTAGGGATAAATTCTTTGTCCTTTTTTTGTAAACAAAAAGTACAAGGGAAACTTTGATGTAATGTTATTTATGTTTATCTACATTAAAATTGATATAGGTTGAGTATCCTTAACCCAAAAATCTGAAATCTGAAATGCCAAATTCCAAAACTTTTTGAGAATCAACATGATGCCACAAATGGAAAACTTCATATTTAACCTCATGACCAGTTACAATCAAAACAGAGGCACTGTACAAAATTATCTTCAGCCTATGTGCATGAGGTATATGTGAAACATAAATGCATTTTGTATTTAGACTTGAGTCTCATCCCTAAGACATCTCATTATATATTATGTATATATGCGTATATATGTATATATACGCATATATACATATATAATATATATAAACACATACACACAACCTATATATGCAAATATTCCAAAAAGATCAGAAATCTGAAACACTTCTGATTTCAAAGAAGAGATACTCAACCTGTATTTTCAAAATCATGACTAAAAGGACACAGTTATTATTAGTTATCTGTTAATGAAATTATATTTTTCATCAGAGAAATAATGGTTATCAAAGAGATAGTTATGACATCATACTTTTTCATACCTTTTCAAGTCACAGCTGTGTTGACTGAGTCAACAATGTATTCTTTGTGCCTTATTCACTTTAGCCACTGGGTCAGTAAGACCTAGTACCAGAGGCCAGTAATCAGAATGCACTGTTCCATTAAGTGCAAGCCTATTAAAATAAATTGCATGAGTAGTGTGGTGCCTTATTTGATGGTGGTGTTTATCTTCCATGAATGATTATGACACAGCAGAATTCAGATCCCATTTGACATTGCAAATCAGGACCATATCACTGTAGTGGTACCACACTAGAAGGGTTTGTTGCACTAAGCACATATGGTTTAAAGAGTAAATTTTACCAGGATATATGCATTAATATGTGGGAACTAATACATACCTACAGTTTACTACCTAAAAATGAGAGACAGATTCTGGGACACTAATCACCAATCACAAGAATTCACAGAATCACTGAAATTTATTCATCTCTTCATTTTCTAGTATATTATATTCTATACCACTGCTTTCAACTATACTTACCAATAATAAAATTTAGTTTTATGCCAGAAAAATATTATAATAACTCCTAAATTCAAATATACTGTGGTATTTACAAAAACCCAAGTATATTTTATTCATAAGCATGGGAGTCTCATAACCCCTCAACATTTAAAAATATTTCAATATGAAGAAGATGAGTGGTACCCAAGATCATTCAAATTCAGAAAGCAAACTGCAAAGATTCAGAGTTTTACTCCCATTTTAAAGGCACGTTCAAAAATAATAATAATAATAATAATAATAAATTTAAAACCCAAGCAGATCTTGGAAATTTCGTTCCTAGTAAAATTTGTGAGATTCTAGACACTCAAACAAAAATTGAAGAAATATCTGTCATTGTAACTTGGAAACTAAAAGGACAAGGGCATTCTCGATGCTTATCTCTCAATAACATTCACAAATTAATATGTATGAAAAACAGATTTCCCACTCTATATCAAAATTTTGAGCTCTTATGGAGATCTGATATTTACCTATGTTTAAATAATAGCATGAAATATGTTAAAGTACGAAAGGTTTGTGGTCTGAATGACCACAAAATACTTCCATATTGCTCTTTTAGAAATAACAGAATTGTAACTTTTCTCTCTATATGTGTTAATATTGAGGTCCCTTGCATCTTCCAACAGCTCTAAACTAGAATACCACCGACTATGCCAAAGAGTCAATGAAGTGAAGTGAGTAGAATCCCAAAATATTTTGATTTGGTAATTCCAAAGCACTTGGTTTCTTATTATGTCTCTTGAAATACAAGTGAATTCTAGAGACTTTAATGCACATCTTTTCCACATGACAAATAGAAAACTAAATATCTCTGCCACTCCTGAAAAATGAAGCCAGTTAATTTAGGGATTCATGGATTATGTATCATAACATATTTCCCCCTTAACCAGAGAAAGTCTAAATTCAAAGAGGTGCGGAATAACTGAAAGTAAATAGTGGGCTGACACTGATAACTAAGTACCCACTAAAAAATCTACCTGAAAGATTGCAGAAGTTATAGAATAAGCTAATGGAAAAAATATGATTGGATTTACAGGGATCTATTTTACAAATAGATTTTCACAAACATAAACTATATATCTATATGGTTAATGTACTATTTTCTATCTCTTCAAACAGCATTTGTTTCATACTACAAAAGTATTCCGAGGAAATGTTCAGGGTGTGTTTTAGGTGACTAAACCTTTTTTAAAGAGGAAGGAAAGGAGAATGTTCATCCATACACATTGATCCATGAGTTTGTACCACACAGACACCAACTAACCAGCCCTTACCAGAGCTTGTCACCTCAGAGTCTGCAGCCGCCGCTTCAGATTTCAGTAGGAGCATTCTGTCCAAGCGAGGAAGAGAATTGGCTCTGTAATTCAATAAGTGTCATTTTCCACATATTAAAATTAGAGGATAATTCTAAAACTACTGCAAGAGGGAGAGAATTACAGACTTAAGCTTTAAATATCAAACTTGGCTAGATCAGAAATACATTGATAATGCTAAAAGACTCATTCCCACCCTTTAGTATTTTTTTCTTTCTTGCTCCCACCCCATTATTTATTTATGTATGTTTTTATTTTTTGATAGGTTTGCTATTCCCATTTTGTTGCAAGGCTGCATTTTAATTCATCTGATTCTGCAGTTTAACAAAGCCCTTTGACACCTGTGTTCATTTGTTCTCAGCTGGTGAATGAGCAACAAGAAAGCAGACCCCTCCTGAGCCCCTCCATCGATGACTTTCTCTGTGAAACCAAATCGGAGGCAATTGCAAGGCCAGTAACGTCCAATACAGCTGGTAAATTTTTCACTTTTAACTAGTGCCTCAGTTAGAATTTGTTTTAACTATAGTGAAATGCACATTTTTTCCTTCTAGGCATTTTAAGTCAGGAATGATGTTTGCAACCAAATGAAACTTTAGAACATGTACTACTCAGCACAACTAGTAAATTGCTTTTTATTATATAAGAAACTACAATGCATATCACCCAAATAATTTTGCTGACCATAAGTGTACCACTGTTAGCAATTAATTTTTCTATGTGTCATTTTACATTTACATCTTTGCATTTCAAGTTGCATCTCATTCAAACAAAAGCATCTGTCTCAAAGTAAGTTCTGGTTGATGGCCCAATTATCTCTGGAAATATTGCAGTAAAATATAAATGGAGTAGTCTTTCCAAGTGGCTTCAAATGACAATTAAAATGTCCTACAACCAGAGGACAGTAAAAAGTCAGTTTCATTTTCTGGCAAATGTATTCCTTTCTCCCTTTTACAAATTATTTGAATGTTCCCATCTGTCTGTACATTCTTCTGGAATTAAATATACTCAACGAGTAAACTATCATCTGCTCGGTGCCTGGCACACGTAGGAACAGGCACTTCAAAGTCTCAACCCAAAGAATGAAGGCAGCCTCTGGTATGAATGATACTTCTTTAGCAAAGGCAGATTTTTGCACTGACTTCATCTGGTCGAAATACACAGTCAAAGGTATGTCATTCAAAGAAGAATGAAAAAAAAAATGATGTTTAGAATCAAAGATTATGTTGACTATGTAGTACAGAATTTAAAGGAAAAAGACAATAATCACATGCTCTCTTGTTTAATTTCTTTCATGTGCCATCACAGCCTCTGCTGGTGGCATATGCATTTTGATTATATTTCAAAGTGAAGGAAATCGGAGAAGAAGGAATTTGAGATTCTACCAAAATGCTAAAAATTACAACAATAAGAGAAACTAATGTTACAAGTGCCTTATGTGGGAATACAGCCTAAAACTCTGTAACTGTGGGAAAGCTAATAAGGTTCCTCATCTCTCTAGAAATAGCTAAGTCTCAGTTTCCTTCTCTAACAATTGTAAGATCTGTATCTCATAAGTGACCTGAGAAGATTAAGCAAAGCAACATATGAAAGTCATTAATACTGTGTATCTGATACGACTATTCCTGTTAGATATCAGGTGAAAACAGTATTCCTGACACTTCCCTTTCCAATTGCATTATTTTTTGTAATATCACATTAAAGCAATTATTTTCTAAATTCAACTATCACTTTGAGTAATCAAGAAAATAATACTTGGTATATTCTAGACAGGAAATTAAGTTCTTATTTTATCAAATCAGATTCAGCTTCCTGATTTATAAAACTGGAACTCAGCCTCCCAAAACTGCAAAACTATTCCAGAAAATACAAAGTTTTGTATCTAACTGCAGGCAGATCCATGAGAACTGGATCCACTAAGAAGTTGCTCTTCACTTTCTAATTCTCAAGGATGAGAAAACAAAATCACTTAGGAAGGACGCCCCCCAACACACCACACACACCACACACACACACACACACACACACAGCAATTTAAGATATGAATCAAAAGCTACTTTTCACTTTGGTTTTCTAACATTAAAGAGAGACCTACAAAATATTAGAGGGAAAACATCAAAAGAAGGTCTAATTTCTTGCAATAACAATATATACAGCATTGTCCTCTATACTAGCTTCCTAGGGCTGCTGTGACAAAGTACCACAATCTGAGTAGGTTAACAACAGAATCTAATTATCACACAGTTCTGGGGGCTAGAAGCCCAACATCATGGTGTCAGCAGGGCCATGCACATAAGGGTTATCAGGAAGGACCTGTTCCAGGTCGCTCTTCTCCTTTCTTTCTGGTAGTCCATAGTTTGTGACAGCATAGCTTCAACTTTTACATGGTGTTTGTCTGCATGTGTGTCTCCCTATCTGCATGTCCTCCTCTATGTCCAGATATTCCTTTGTTAAAAGGACACTAATCATTTTGAAGTTGCAACACTTTAAACCTCATCTTTAATTACATTTCCAATATTCTTTTTCCATATGAGGTTACACTCCAAGGTGTAAGGACTCCAGCATCAGAATGGAGGGGGCACATCATTCAATCCATAAAATTCTTCAAAGTAGGAATCTGAAAAATGGTGTTCTGGGACTGCAGACTATTGGGGGTTTTGGGGGGGGTGGTTGTTTGTTTTTTTCTTTTTCAGCCTAGATGTTGAGTATGTCTGATTCATGCAGATTTTTATCTGAAAAAAGACTCATATTGAATAGAATGTCTTTTAATCTTAAAAGTATATCTCAGTGCAGAAACACTGTAATTTTTAAATCCCTAAAGAGTATAGTTCTTATATAAATCAATGCAAAGTAAACAATATAGGAAATATTTTTTCAAAGATCAGATGATCAAATTTTTTTTATCTCTACAGGCACTGAAAGAACATTTTTGTGCCTCATAGAAATTTTTATTATAATTTTTAGTTGCTTGAATTATCTTTTTTTACTTTATGCTTGCTTCTACATTAGGATTAACTTTTTGTCATCCAATGATGACAACCTAAAGTTGACAAAATAAGGATGCTTTCCATTTTTTCTCAATTAATATTGTAAATTCCCTTTAATTCATTTGTAATTCAGGTAGATAGCTAATTTTTTGGCCCTCTCAAACTGTATTCCTAGATGATAAGTAAGTTAAAATAATTGCTACATCCTTGATTTTTAAATGGCAGGTAAATACATCTTATATAAAGATTCATGTATGAACTGCTCTGAAAATAGCTAGGCAATAGATATTTTGAGCGTGATTATATTATAGCATAATAATACTATAAAACTTACAACAATAACTCATTGCTATAATCTCCCAATAAATCTGATATATGTTAAAGCACAGAAAGCCTCTTTGCTAAAGATCAAGAAGAAAAACAAGAGTCCTTGGTTTGCATTTATCAAGTTACACAATCTAAACTATTTTATCCATAAACTTGAACCAGTAGGTGAATAGTTACTTTAGAGGGAACATTTTCCACAGTTAAAAAAAAAATTAATCTCACTCCTTCATTTGGGGTTTGCATACCTACATTTGGGACCTCTATTTATATTAAAGGAAAGAACTACCCTTAAAAACATTCACAATCTTGCCACAGCCACCTAATAAAACATCTTAACTGCAAAATTAGTGTAATATTTACAAAATGAATTTTTATGAAGCTCAAGTGGTCATGAACCAATGAATGGCATGGCTCTCAAGAGAGTTTAGAAATGTGGGGAAACATTTTAATGACATATTCCAATAAAAAGGAAAAGTTTATTCAATAAGTCAAATATATATATTTTTAATATTTATTTTTTAGCTGTAGTTGGACACAATATCTTTATTTTATTTATTTATTTTTATGTGGTGCTGAGGATCAAAGCCAGAGCCTCACACATACTAGGCAAGTGTTCTACTGCTGAGCCACAATCCCAGCCCTGTCAAATATATTTTATCTATTTGACATATCTATTTGAAAGTTTCTGGGATTGCCAACCATTGAAGCTATGCCTCATTACACTGTAGTGGTATTAATAGCTTAACACCAAAGTATCAAAACAGGGCTTCAGAGCACGTGTTATTCCACTCTGTTCTAAGCAGAAGTTAGTATTCACATGCATTTGCAGTGCCCTGTGGGAGTCTTCCAATTCAGTAGGCTGTGAACTTCAATTTTTGAGAGAGTCGGAAACAAATACTTTAGTAATGTATTATCTTCCATCTTCAGGAAATTTTATCCATTGGAATCAGTTTATTCAAAAAAAAAGTTTCTGGGGCTGGGGCTGTAGCTCAGTGGCAGAGTGCTTGCTTAGCATGTGTGAGGCACTGGGTTCCATCCTCAGCACCACATAAAAATAAAATATAGGCATTCTGTCCACTAAAAAGAAGAAGAATTTTTTAAAAAGTTTCTGAGATTGCCAATTATGTGAATCATACCTCAGATATGCAAGCTGCCAAATAATTAGGAGATAATAAATACATAAATAATAGAGTCTGCACACTACCTTCAAGTTCAGAGGCAGTCTAGAGAGGAAGAACACAGGTTTAGAGTGACAGACCTATATTTGAGACCTGGCATGAGCATTGACATACCAGATGTATTAGTTTCCTGCTACCACAAATTTAATGGCCTAAATAATTTTATTATCTTAAAGTTCTGAAAGTCAGAAGTCCTCCAATCAAGATGTCATCAAGACTACATTCTTTTCAGGAGGGTCTAGGACAGAATTTGATTCCTTGCCTTTTCCAATTTCTAGAAGTCACCTGAAAATTTTTAGCTTCTCTCTCCTTCTGTCTTCAAAATCAGCAGTGTAGCATCTTCAAAACCATCTGTAAACCTTCCATTTTCAAAACCAGCTGCACCTCAGTGAACTCTCACACCTCCCTCTCTGATTCTGACCCTTCGGACTCCCTCTTACAAGAACTCATGCGATTATACTGTAACATATATTTGAATTATAATTATCACTATGCTTCTAATATAATTCTAAGAGATTTAAAGTGCTTCATTTAATGCTTTATGAAGTCGAGTTTCGTTCTCATTTTAGACAAGCAGAAACTAAGGTTCAGAGGGATTAAGTAGCTTGCCCAGTCACACAGCTAATGTGTGGCAAGGTCAAGATTTGAACCCAGGCAGTCCTAATTACTGTCCTGAGCTGCTTTATTTTATGTATAAGGGCTGCTTAATTTCAGGACACCAAACTGGGTTAGCTGACCTTAGGTGGTAAAGACAGGACAAAGTACAAAAGGGATGACCAGGACAAGATGGAGCTGTTCAGAACTCACTGAGTTGGGGATTCCCCCAGTAGGAATGAATTCCTTTGGACAAAGGGTGCCTGCAGCTTATGAACCGAGTGGTGACTGACCTATGTTCCATGTAGAAAAATATGTATATGAGAAAATAAGATTATACCTAGAAGATATTTTATTGGCTTTGCATACAGATATACACATGCATGTGTACCCACCCATACATACATTTTCACATCCATGACGGAAGGAAGTTATCCTTCATGATCTCATTTTAAGCACAGGAGTACTGGAACCCAAACCTTCATGTGTATAATTTTTTTATTGATTTTAAGGTATCAGCAAAGCACGTACCCCCTTCAATGCCTAGGCACATCATCTTTGAAGCACATGTGGACCCATAAGACCCTTATTTCTAATCATTAACTAAAAGAGACACACATGAAGGTTAGTCAGATCTCTGGACTTCACCAACAATAGCTAACACACCCACCAAACTGCCATTTTTTTTCCTCCAGATAGTGGAAGACTGTCCCCATGTTATGTTTTCAAAATTGTGGTTCTTAGAGACTTTCTCAGCTTCAAAGCTTGCCATGTGACCTCCAAGTCATCTCTTTCATCAACTGGGAAACAAATAAGGTCTTTGTGGGAGCTGAGCATTGGTTTCACCTTTGCAGAGAAAGAAAAAAGGGACCTAGAGCTCAGAACAAATTCAGGAAGTACCCAGGACACTTTGGAGAGGAAAAAACTGTTACTGAGCCTAGTTTGAATTAGCAATTCACTCTTTGAGTAATTCGTTTATTCCATATGGTGAGAAGCAGGGATAGAATTAAATTAATGCTCACTGGTTATTATTTTGCAACAAATGGACTTCTGATGTACAAGTAAATGATTCCTATATAATTTGCTTCTAAAAGAAGTCTAGGAGTGATGAATTCTTAATTGATGGTAGAATTAATAAAAAGATATATATGACATTTCAGAGACGGTCATCGGCTTCCTTCCTTCTATTATAAGAAAATCACATTGGGCCTAAAGTCCTTGCCAAACTAACAGTGGTCTATTTAACCAATCATTTGGTGTGAACTATGTGGTGTCCTGACTTATCCTGGCTGCCTGCCATACTTACATTTTTGACATAAAGCTAAGCAATTTAATTCTAAAAAAATATTTCTTTCCCTCCACATTCAAAGATTTTTAAACCACAAAACACTCCCCATATCTCAGAGCATCTCAGTGTTGGAAAATGGCTCCCATCTTCTCAGGAAGACTCGGTTCAGATAAGCTGACAGTTTCAGGCCATTTTATGATAAATTTATTTCGTAGAATCCTCTGTAGAACCAATATCTTTGCCTCATCCTCAGTTTTATTCCCAATAGTGTTTCCTCTATCAGCGTATGGATCTGATTCTGCCCTGAAATAGAAACAGGAGGAAAAAAAAAATCCCAAATTTACCTCCCAACAATAGAAATATCATTTTATTTTATTTCATTTTTTAATTTTTGCAGTGCTGAGGATCAAACCCAAGGCTTTGTGCATTTTAGGCAAGTGATCTACCACTGAGCTTCATACTTACCCACAGTCTACAAATAATATTTACCGAGTACCTATCATAATTCTGGTACTTTACACAAATTACATCATTTAATCCTCATCTCATACCTAAAAGACTATTAATTCCCCAATTTTTCAGATGAGGAAACTGAGATTCAAACTGATCAAGAAACTTGCCCCAAGTCCTTCTACTTAGCAGTGATAGAGTCAGATCTCTGTACTTCACCAACAATAGCTAACCTCTATGATTTGGAATTGAAATTAGAAAACAAGATTACCAAGAGTGAATAGTGACTGCCATTCTAAGGATTTTGTAAGAATGGTTAGCTCTTGAAAGTGGTGGAGTACTAAAGAAATCCTGAAAGTTCAGTGGAACCCTGAAGCTTCTTTTGAGTGACAGGAGGGCAGAACAGACGGAAGGGTGTTGAGACTTCAACAAAAATCTGTTCTCCACTAAGAGGAAAAGCTAGCTGGGTTATTTAAAAAGAGGCATGGTGCCATCACTGTAGACTGGGCCAGGGAGGTTTAATGTCAGGGGTTTCTCTGTCCTTCAGTGGCTTCCAAAACTACCTGGATGAAGACATCTTAGGCCAGAAGGGTACCAGGTGTGCTCTGGTGCTGAGGCAGTGAAATATCAGGGGTTTATGGAGAGGGAGGCTGGAGGGACCTTCTCTAACTGGACTTTTCTATTTCTCACAATGAGCTAGTCCAATACTACTTACTTGCACTATAAAGGAGAATAAAGGGTTAACAAAGCTTGCCTTTTAAATTCTCATTTGCCTAGTTTGCATTGGAACAAATAATTGTTTCTGCCTTCATTAGAGTATTAAATACAATGTAATCAACCTGCTAGGAAATAAAAGTGTAACAGTTTTATAGCTGGTTACATTGAAATTTAAATTTGCATATTAAATAGCAAAAGCATTAACATGTGTACCTATTCATCAGCTATGGATTACAAAACACCTCTCCAGTGTGAGCCCAAACAGCATGCCATTTTCTGATTGAACTGCTTAATTAAATAAAGGATGATTAACAGCATTTTTATCCCCCATATACTTTGCTGTTTAAAATTAAAACATGAAGACATTCAGAAACTTCACTAAATTTCTGAACATGATAGATTATTCTCTGGAAATACCTCATTCTAAAATAAACTTTTGCTAAAAAAGAAGCAAAACAAGTAAATTGTACCTGAACTCAGATTCAATTTTATCATCTTAATTTCATTCATTGCTGCAAAAGCTGGTCTAAGTCCTAACTCACTGGTTTGTGCTGTGCCAAATCTAGGGGAACATGAGGTGAACTAACAAATTGTCTTTATAAATCAATGGTGAGCCAAGGTAATTTGGTGATTCTAACCTATCTTATGAACACAAGATCTCTCTGTACCCAACTGAAACCTATTTTTAAAAAGTAAGTACAGTACAGTAAATGAATTTATCTTAAACCTCTTCCATTTCTGATAGTGTTGACCACAGGCTTGGATCTCCTGGACCTGAGTGAACCAGTGTCTCAAACCCAAACCAAAGCCAAGAAATTGGAGTCCTCATCAAAAACTTCATCCCTCAAGAAAAAGGCTGATGGATCTGACCTCATCAGCGCAGATGCTGAGCAGAGAGGCCAGCCTCTCAGAGGGTCTGAGACTTCATCCTTAGATTTAGGTAGGGCAACAGTGTGTGGTGGCTGCTGTTTAGCTTTGCCTTGCTGGAGTTGATACAATAGCAAAGTTCTGCAGATGATTTTAAAACAGTGAACAAAGAAGTAGAAAAGATGAAGTCCATGTAGGAAACTGAGCAGGACAGAGCTGCTTTTGTGCTTGAACTGAATGCTGCTGGGAGCTCGACTTTGCATAATTGGTGTTGACTCACTCATTTACACATTCAACCAGCATGTACTGAGTTCTTGAGAGATGCCAAGCACCATGCTAGGAAGGAGAGTTACAAATAAAAGTAACTTGCTCTCTAGGAGCTCTCAGTCTAGAACAAGAAAGAGACAAAAGTAAACAACTCTAACACTAGGCCCAGAGGCAGCCAGACAAAACAGTGGCGCATAACAGCTTTAAGTCTATATCCAAGACAATAATAATAGCTACCACTTATTGTTGGCTGACAAGGTCCAGGGACCCATTCTATATTTTGCACATATTTTGTCTCATTTAATCATCACCATTCTGAAATAAGTGAGAAACCAGGTTTTAAAATTTAACATCAGAGTTCACCTCCTTAAGCAAAATTTCTTTCTAGAAACATGTTGGAAGTGTCCTAAAGTCATCTCTTTAACTGGAGGCTGGTAGACAGGACTCCATATGCACATCCCACACCAGATCTCATGGACTCACGCTCAGAATTGAAAAATACACATAGCCCTTGATATAATAATTCCGAGTAAAACAACTTGACTGCTTCAGTTGTAAAAACAATCCAGTTTACCTTAAGAGGTATCACTTTTATTTAGCTGCACATGTTTTAATTAATTTTATGCCTCATTGAAAAGATTGGTCTTGGATCTTGAGGAGACAAACTGAGTAAAGTTCACTTGGATAAGACTTCTCAATTTTAATTAATGTCTCTTCTCTCTGTACCTCATGCTCTTTCCTGAGCTCCCTTACCCTCTTCCTTTCTTCTTAGTAGACATTCAAACCCAACTGGAAAAATGGGATGATGTTAAGTTTCATGGAGAGCGAAATAGCAAGGGGCATCCAATGGCAGAGAGAAAATCATGTTCATCTAGAACGGGATCGAAAGAGCTCTTATGGTAAGACTTTAATACCAGAAACTTAACTACCACTGACTCTAAATTTTTATCTGAATTGTCCAAAATTAAGTCAATTCAGTCAATAAGAATTTGAGAAAGTTCAGAATTCAATATTTGTGAATGCTTTTCTGAATGTGTTACTGAGCCATTAATCAAAAGAGAGATTTATGTATGTGTGAGCATGTGTTAGCATATTCAATATATCACATAAATCGTAGTTAAATTTTTCAGGTTATTCAGGTAAACTTTTCTGGCTTTCTCTATCATCCACTCTAAGGTAATGCAATAATTAAGAATATCCATAGGGCTGGGGATGTGGCTCGAGCGGTGGCGCGCTCGCCTGGCATGCGTGCGGCCCGGGTTCGATCCTCAGCACCACATACCAACAAAGATGTTGTGTCCGCCAATAACTGAAAAGTGGATATTAAAAAAAAAAAAATTCTCTCTCTCTCTCTCTCTCTCTCTCTCTCTAAAAAAAAAAAAAAAAAAAAAAAAAAAAGAATATCCATAAATACCCCTGAAGACATCTGCTTTCCTGGGTTTTACCATGTTTTTGAAGCTTGCTAAAGGGCAATACCTGTTTCAGCTTCCTGCTACCTTGCACCTGACCACTTATTATGACACCTTAAATTCTACATGAAGATATTTAGTGACCTGTGTCCCTCCCCCCAAAAAATAAACACACTGTTTTTTCATGAAGTGGAGTTTTCTCTAACAAAAATGGCATTGCATTTATTATTTTTTCTTCCCATAAGTCAGTCTAACTCTAAATTAATAAAAAACAGTAACACCTAGCAATTATAGCCACATAAACTGTGAAAGTGGTCACTATAATAGAAATTTTTAAAAATTACCTTTCTCATCAGAATTCTAATGAGAGCTTTGCATGGCTTTCAAGGATCCACATTAAGTAAGGGTCTTGGCTAGATTTCTAGCTGAATTTGTTTCTTGATGTACATTAATTTCCTTAATGTATCCATCACAGGTCTTCAGAGCACAGATCTCAACCGGAACTGAGTAGTGGGAAGAGTGCCCTCAACTCCGAGTCAGCTTCAGAGTTGGAACTAGTGGCTCCGGCACAGGTAACAAAACCAATTCTTCTTCAGGAAACCCATTTGCTCTAGTAGAAAATATATGTGGTAAATATTTCAATTAAATTTTTCACAAAAATTTTGAAGTATTTTTCTGAACTTTGCACTTCATGTGTTTTCTCACCCAGTAGCTGACTCAATGCTTAGAATAACTGTGTGTTTGTGTGTGCGTGTGTGTGTGCATATGTGTATACATGTTATGTTTGGCTGGAAAGTGTGTTAATGAATTCACTGTGTACTTAGCACTTTTTGACTATTCCATTATTTTTCAGTCCAAAATTTGTTCTACTCCAGGATTAGCACTATTTATGTAATAGGATCCAAAAAAGAGGAAATTATATCTTGAGTATTCATTCACATCTATGCCCTGTGGAATAAGGTACTTACTATACATCAGAATCTTGCCTGTCACATTAAGATAAATTTTATGCCAAATAATATATTATTTCAGTTATTAGCAACAATGATGATATTAGTAAGAGCTCCCATTGTGAATGCCCACTGAGTATTAAGGACTTACTATGTACTTTTCAGGTGTTATATCTAATACTCAAATAATCCTGTAAATTACTATTGGCTGCATTTTAAAGATATTTAAAGATATTCTTTAGTCAAATACATTTTCCTGGGGCATAATTACTGGTAGGAGTGGAATTTAAGCCAGATCTGTTTTGTCCACTGCTTGATCCCTAACTCCAGTGTAACACACATGTCTGTAACTATCATCCCTGTGGTTAAGACCCTCTCTCCTATGATTCTAAGAGGGCCCAAATTAGTCTCAGCCTTTTCACCCCCTGGAACGTTTTTCAAGGCTGCAGTCTCGACCTGAAACTATACAGATCTCTTAAGAAGTGTGTGCCCATTCACATTCATGCATTCTACAGTCTAGCTGGGGTGAGACAACATGTTTAAGGTAAACAAGTGGACAGAAATGAACAGGAGAAACTTTCTAAAGTTAATTAGAAGAAATGTTGAGACTAGAAGGGAAATAAAATATCTGAGGTGAAATAAAGGAATAACTATGATAAGAGCAAATATTATTGAGCACAATTATTAGAGCTTCTAATATAAATCATGTGACCATCCTGACAAAAGGTTGAATGAGGTAAGTTCAGTTATCTCCCCCCTCTATTTGTACAGATGGGGAAACTAGAACAGAGTGAATCCAGAAACTTATCTATGTACCCACAACTTGTAAGTGGCAGAGAGAACAAGGACATAGGGAGGAAATGGAAGGCCACTGGAAACCTTGCTAAGCCACCAGTAGCACCCCCTACAAACACCTCACCCTCCTCAACAGAGGACATGACCATTCCCAGAACTCAGCTGGAAAACAAGTCAACTAACTTCCTGAACAAATCACCCTGCCAACCTTAATGAATTTTAAATGTAGCATGAAAGTGTATTTTCTTTCTTCGTATTCATTCCAAATGTATCTTTTAAAAAGAAAAATTACAGCACTTATTAGAAAAACATTTCTTGATAAGTGCACTAGAGATTTAGACTCAGCTAAAGTAATTGGTCTTATTTCATGAACTGGAATCCTTGGTACAATTTAATGTGGCAATAAAAGATTTGTTTCAAAAGCAGGGTGAAACTCAGCACAGGTGGGCTGTTCTACAGAGAGCTGGGGCAGGAGAACAGCTGGGGTCCCTGGTTACCATAGAAACCCACAATGCCTTTATCCTATTATCCCAATGACTGCTACTCTCCTGCTGGCTGTCTGCTTCCATCCCACCACACAGTCCTTCCACTTACCCACCAGCATGCCTTACTTTAAGCGAACACAGTGTGCTTTGGAAAATTGGTATGAGACTCCTTATATTGTCTCCCAAAATACAGTTTTGGATTGTACAATGAGACTTCTGTGTCTGGATAAAGCTTAGTGAATACTTTTAGACAGATAATTATTTGTAAAGAACCCCCCCACACACACTTTTTTTTAAACATTGCATGTTTACTTATCAAGCTTGGCTCAAACTAAGAAAATGCATAATCCTCTCTTGATTTGAACCTATCATGAAATAAGAAGAACTTCACAGTTCAAGATCTAATGCTACATCTAAAACACCAAGTCACTCAAATGGGGTAGCAAGAGAATTTAGTGGTTTATCTACTTGTAATAAAAATAAGTGAGTCCTCTCAGAGGAGAGCAACAATTTATGTCCCAGCATTTCATTGAGATGGGAAGGAGATTGTTAGATGATCCTGCCTGAGTATCACCCCTCGGTTCTGGGTTGACAGACTGCATTAGCTAACAATTTAAGGACAACTCTTGGACATCTTGGCCATGGCTGATAGGTCCTCATTGGAACTGGTTTTATAAAATGTATGACTGGTGGGCTTTAGTTCTTACAAAAAGAGGAAATAGGGGCATAGAGTCACACCATTCAAATAAACCATCTCAGCCCTTGTTACTGCTGCCTTCTCATTCAGATGGCTCACAGGAAAGGCAAGAAATGTCTTCTCTTCCCTTGAACCAACATACATTACCCTAGGCAGCTCCACAGGTGAGGAACTGTTTACAAACTCTGTCACATTTCAAAATCACAAAGAATATGGAAGCTCACAAAGTGAAGAATTCTCATGTTTTCTCATTTTCTTTTCAAGATGGGAAAAGGGGAAAGCATAGTATAGTCTCTTTCAAATAGTGTTTTGAATACACTAATCAGAGTGGAAGGAGATTACAATAAATCATTTAATCTCTATATACTTAAGAAAAAGTTTCTTGACACTCATGCAAATTGTGTAATTAGTATTCCTGGAGTTCATTGTTTAAAAAAATCATGCAATCTGAAAAATTAGGAGAACATTTGAATAAAAGAAGAAAACACAGAAAGTAATGATGTAAAATTAGCTTTTTCTAGAAATGTGTCAAGATGGTGATTAGTGAGGCAAAAGAGAAAGACTTTAGCCACTGCTGAAGAATGATAGTTCAAGACTTCCCTTTGCAGTTTGGATACTTCAAGACAGGCTCTTGAGAACCTCAGGTTTGGCCAGAATGTGGCCATCTATTTCCCTTCTTATTGCAAACCCCGGTTATTACTTACTTTTATAGAGTTAATATGAGCTAAGTAATTTGAAAGCATATTTATCACTGTTTTCCAGAAACTTTGGAAGACAAATTATGATTGTCATCTGATTTGATACCATACACGATTCGGTTCCTCCCCCTCCTAAATTCATTCTCAATGCCTTCAAAGAAATGCTAAGGGCTTCCATTTCATTCCATTTTAATTCAACAAAGTGACTGTATGCCTACTCTCCATAAAGCCATAAGCAAGTGAAAACATCAGAAAGATGAATTAGATTATAAGAAGTATTAGACCTAACAGAAACAATTAGATACACTGCAAATATTAATAGTTTTGCTTGTTGGAAGACAATACAGTTATCACATCAAGATCTCATTTCCCCTCTGGGCCACACACACACAACAAGCTATTGAACAGAAGGAAGGAATAAAGAAAAGAAGGAAGGAATAAAGAAAAGAAGTTGAGAAAAAAGGGAAATAAATCTAAAGGATCATTTTCAGCCTAATAGGAAATCTATACATAGTAATTTCTCAGCAAAGATTTGTTATGGGGGGGGGGGGGGGGGGGGGGGGGGA
>NW_026000075.1:3459836-3465097 GCF_001458135.2 Marmota marmota marmota
GGGGGGGGGTGAGGGAGGGGGGAAGAAACCAAGGGAATGATAGGGAAAAGGAAAACAACACTTATTAAGCATAACAGAAGCAGATCCTGATCGCAGAAAGGGCAGAATTAAAATTTTATACTTGATTATTTTGGAAACTAGTTTTAGTAAGCGTTTTTTAGTTACACCTGGTAATAAACTGTTAGAGCTTTAAAATCAACATTTGTTTGCCTGGATGTTCTGCATAGAATTTCAAAGTCATATGGAGATAGGGGAAATGTATTGCCATGCGCTCTACAAAGGAAATTTGCTCTCGACACATGAGAGACAGCTTTCTTCTTTGTACCTCCCATGACAAATGTCTGTTGACTAATGAAGAAAAAAATTCCAAGCATTTCCATGAAGCTAGAGTTTTAATTATCTGTTCCAGTATAAGAATCTAATTTTCCTTCATTAACCACCAAACTTAAGGCTTTAAGCGCAGATTTTTTAAAAAATAATTGCTGATCTCACTTGATAAGCACTAACCTAAAAGATAATAACAAAAGCCAAGTTTTATTAAGCACTTACTATGTCCTATATATTTGTACTTACATGAATGATTGTACTCAATCATTGCAGGTGAGAATACAGAAATTAAGTCATTCACCCAGCTAGTAGTAAATGGTAAACGAGGATTGGGCCTCAGGCAGTCTGACACCAGAGACAGTGCTTTTAATGTCATACTGTCATTCAAGTTCTGTTAGCTGTTATATTTTCCTTTTCTACAATAAAGCATATTCCCTTTTCTCCCTTTTAATTTCTTTTGAAAGAATGCTGAGCTTTGGAAATGCATTTTGGTGAGAGAACTCTAGCAATAATATAAAGACAAGTGTCTGAGAAGTCATGAACAGCTGTCAGAGTGGTGAAGCAGGGGGTTACCCTGGGACAGCCACAGCCACAAATCCAGTAATTTTTGGATCAAAATTTTGATCACAATCATAACTTCAAATAAGGAGAATGAAACACAATATTGCTTTGGAAAAGTTATTAAATTCTTTCTTCTCTCCCTTTACCTAGTGCTTATCATTTAGAACAAACAACAGCTGGAGGAATGAAAAGCTTTCTTCTTTGAAGAGTGTAATACCCTAAGATCCAATTAGCTTAAACCAATTAAAATGCCATTTTTAAAACCAAAGTATTTCCAGGAGGTTGCTATAGCTGTAGAACATTTTTCAAAATCATGCAAAAACACAAAAGGTCACAATAGAGTACGTGTGTGATCTGGAGAGTTCTACCCACACACGTAATAGCTATAGAAGAGCTTCTCCATGTGGGTCCCAGCCCAACAGGGGCAGCATCACCTGGAACTTATTTATAATGCACATGGTTGGGCCCCACCCCAGACCTGCTGAATCAGAAACCTTAAGGAAGAGACCCACCAATCTGCATTTTTAAAAAGTCCTTCCAGAGGATTCTGATGCCCATTAAAGTTTGAGGATCATAGATACAGAAGTTGTGCTATCAAAACAGCACAGAAATACAGAAGTTGTGCTATCAAAACAGCACAGCTCAAACTTATGGGTACAATTGTTTTGTTTATCAAACCTCTATTTAGGTGCTAGGCAATATCATCATCGCTTTGGAAGCATTACTTAGATATGTTTTCCAAGATTAAAACATTTACCTATAAATTAGTATAACAGTATTTCATTCTGTTTTTAACCAGCTTTTCTGGACATACTGCTAAATTGTGAGAAAGTTTCATAATTTTCAATTGCACACTTATCTCAGTTTGAAACTGTCTCTATTTATATGTAGAATTTACCTGTGGTTTATAGCGTTTATCTTATGATTCTTGGGGGGGGAGGAGTAAGATAGATAAACACTTGTCTTAGAAATAACCTAAGGCCTTTCTAACAATGCAGAAAATAGTGATTCCCTAAATAGTAATTGTACTATCAAAATAAAATATCATTTGCACAGTAAGATTCTGTTTGCATTTGCATTTTAAGTGGAAAAGAGAATACAAACTGGAAATCTAGAATTCTGAGAGAGGATTCTGCCTCTTCTTCCTGATTGATGGTGCCCTTTGTATCCTGTGATTCATAATCCAGCTGGGTCGTGAAACATTGATGAAGGGAAGAGCCAGTGACAGTAATGGAGTTCTGTTAGGTCAGGCTTCATAGGAAAGCAGATTCTGTTTCACTGGCCAAAGTGCCTGCTAATAAAAGGCAGTACCTTGGACAAAAATATCAGTGCTTTCTTTTCCTTGTAACATCATCCGTGGGCCATTTATGACATGATAAAAATGCACCGAATTTTTAATTTTTTATTAACTGATCTTTTCACTAGCAAATGAAAAATGTATGTGTGTCTTATGTACAGCGTGGTGCTTTGAAATAGGGATACATTGTGGAATGGTTGATTGAACTACAATTAGCATATGTATTACCTCTCATGTTTATTTTTTGTAGGGAGAACATTTAAAAATCTCTCTTGGTGACTTCAAGAATATAATACATTGTTATTAACCAGCCACCATATTGTATAAGAGATTTCTTATTTCTCCTTTCTAAATGAAATTTTATGTCCTTTAGCCAACATCCTCTCACCTACCCTGCCTCGCAGCCCCTAGTAACTACCATTCTACTCTCTCCCTCTGTGAGTGCAGATTTTTTGAATTGCACATAGGAGTGAGATTGTGTGGCATTTGTCTTTTGGTACCTTGCTTATTTCAGTTAATATGATGTCCACCAGTTCCATCCATGTCACAAATGACAGGATTTTTGTCTTTTTAAAGCTGAATGATATTCCCTTGTGCATATGCACCACATTTTCTTCACCTAATTGGTAGACACTCTGATTCTATTTTTTGAATATTGTGAATAATGTTGCAATAAACATAAGAGTACAGATTTCTCCTCAACATCAGATTTCATTTCCTTTGGATATATACCCAGTAGTGGAATCGCTGGGCCAGCTGGTATTTCTACTTTTAATTTTTTAAGGAAGCACCATACTGTTTTCATAACTGCAGTACTAATTTATATTCCTAACAATCGTGTACAAGGATTCCCTTTTCTTCACATCTTCTCCAACACCTGTTATATTTTCATCTTTCAATAGTAGTCATTCTAACTGACATGAGGTAAGATCTCACTATGGTTTTTATTTGCCTTTCCCTGAGGATGGCAGTGTTGAGTATTGTTTTCATATACGAGTTGACCATTTGTACATCTCCTTTGAGAAAAATTTCTTCCCAGTGTTCAGTAGGGTTATTTGTTTTCTTTCTTCTGAGTTGTTGGAATGCCTTACAAATTTTGAAAGTTTCTCTCTTATCAGATGTATCATTTGCACATGTTTTCTCCCATTCTATAAGTTGTCTTTTCATTCTGTTGACTGTTTCCTTTGCTCTGAAGAACCTTCTAATCTGATGTGACCCCATCTATCTATTTTGACTTTTGCTGTCTTTGTTTTTGAGATCATATTTAAAAAATTAGTGCCCAGATCAACATCATGGAGATTTCCCTCTATGTTTTCTTCTAATAGTTCCATAGTTTGGGGTCTGACATTTAACTCCTTATTTTATTTTGAATTGATTTTTGCATAGGGTGAGAGACAAGGGTACAATTTCATTCTTTTGCATGTGGATATCTGGTTGTCCCAACACCATTTATTGAAGAGACTGTCATTCCCTATCATGTGTTCTTGGCATCTTTGTTAGAAATAAGCTAGCTGTAGGCAATGGCTATTGGGGCTTTCTATTCCATTCCATGGATCTGCATGTCTATTTTCACATTGTCACGTTTTGTTTACTATGTAGTTTTGTTTACTATAGTTTTATGGTATATTTCAAAATCAGTATAATGCTCCACTTTCATTTCATTCTTTTTACTCATGACTGCTTTGGTATTTATGGTCTTTTCTGATTCTATACAAATTTTAGGATTTCTTTTTTTTCTTTTTTTCTATTTTTGTTATGAATGCCATTGGTATTTTAAAAGAGATTGCCTCAAATCTAAAAATTGCTTTGCATAGTATGGACATTTTAACACTACTTACTCTTCCAATTCATGAACCCAAGATACCTTTTCATTAATTTTCTGGAATGTATATAAATAGCCTTGTGCAATAAACTAAAAAATTTACTTCTGTGTGCTCACATTTTTTAAATTGAGATTTATTTGTTTATGATGTTTGTGAAGGGACCGACAGAAAGACAAAAGAATTGGTTCCAAAAGCAAAGCATTGAGGAACAGAGATTTATATAGCCAGTTGAAAAAGAAATACCAAACTAAGTTTCCCAAGATAGATACAAGATTGATTAACTTTCTACAAGACAATAGGATCAAATCCCCTTTGGAGTTAATTTCTCTATCAGGCCATAGCATCATAAGAACTCAGCCATCATTTTTTAAAACTTTTTTATACCTTTATTTTATTAATTAATTAATTAATTTTTTTTATTTTTTTAATTTTTTTTGTGTGTGTGTGGTTGAGGATTGAACCCAGGGCCTGGTACATGCTAGGCGAGTACTCTACTACTGAGCCACAACCCCAGCCCAGAACTCAGCCATCTTTAAAAGGTTATAAACATCTGCACATTTATATTTGCATATATTTGTTAATATATTGCAAACCCAAGAGCCATATGAGAATTGTAGTGAACTGTATGGTGGCTTCCAAAAGACATGTCCACATCCCCCAGAATTTGCAAATATTACCATATATGGCAAAGATGTGATTAAGTTACTATAGATTTCCAGAAAAGTGAATAATTATTTTCTACTTGGGTGGGTCCTGAATGTAACCTTATAAGAGTAACATGGGGTGGGGAGGAGATTGAGAGAAAAAAAGGAGGAGATAATGTGGAGTGACATGTCTATAAACCACCTGAAGCCACCAAGTACTGGCAGAAGCATGGGACATATTATCCCCTCAGAGCCCTCAGAGGGAACATGGCCCTGATGGCACTTTATTTTGGACTTCTAGCCTCCAGAACTTCGAGAGAATAAATATCTGTTGTTTGAAATCACCTAATTTGTGGGAAATTATTATAGCAGCCCTACGAATCTAGTACAAGAGTCAAGTGCACTTACTAGAAAATGCTCTAGCGTAATATTAGGAAATCAAGCAATCTCAAGTTGCCTTTTTCAAAGTTGGAGTTGCATTTTTCTTTTTTTTTTTTATTTTTTAATTTTTTATTGTTGGCTGTTCAAAACATTACATAGTTCTTGATATATCATATTTCACACTTTGATTCAAGTGGGTTATGAGCTCCCATTTTTACCCCATATACA
>NW_026000075.1:3472566-3477844 GCF_001458135.2 Marmota marmota marmota
GGGGTGGGGGGCGGCTCTGCCCCTCAGCAGGCCGCTGGGCCTGCTCTGTGGGTGGTCACAGTTCCCTCTACCTTGCCAGTGCAGGGGAGGGGGCGGCTCTGCCTCTCAGCAGGCCGCTGCTCCTCTTCTGCTGGTGGGTCGCAGGCCCGCCTACCTTGCAGGAGTGATTGGAAGCTCTGTTCAGCCGTGGGCCACTGGGCCTTTTCTGCCGGTGGTCACCGTTCTGCCTACCTGGCAGGCGCGGGGAGTGGGGGGCGGCTCTGCCCCTCAGCAGGCCGCTGGGCCTGCTCTGTGGATGGTCACAGTTCTGTCTACCTTGCCGCGCAGGGGGAGGGGGCGGCTCTCTGCATTTTTCTTTCACAAACCCTACTGGACTTCTCAGACGTCTCCTGGAAGATGACTAAGAGGTGGTTCTACATCCCAATTTGTTGAGTTTTTAAGTGCTCAGAGAATAACACACTGGGAAATAGTGGCTACAGTGCCTTGGGAAGGGGTGTCAGAGGCAGATCCTCTGCACTGAGGATGCTGCCCTCTTCAGAGAGCCCAGAGCCCAGAAGAATCAAGGTGAGCACAGTGCCTGTGGCGTGGCACTATGTGGTTATGGGTATTAAGGTGGCAGGTACAACCACCCATTCATGTGTGGGGCCCTTTTCCCCACTAGGACTCAGTTGTGTCTATTTTTTTTAAGCCTTTGTTTTCATTTTTACCTCTGCTAAGTAAACAAGGACCCAAGGAAGCCACCTTTCTTGGTTTCCCAGAGGGCCACATTACCTCTCCCTGTCAGAGGACAGCCATGTGGGTTTTGAAGGCTTGTCATACCAGAAACAAAATAGTGTAGATTGAGAAATGTAATGTGCATAAATTAGAAACCAAACAGCTGCATATTTCACACTCTCCATCAAAGTTAGACATAAATAAAAAGAGTTTGCAGTCCACAAATATTCAAAGTATAAGTGACCTAAGCAGTCCTTTTTTAAGCTAGAAGTTCTTTATGCTTTTTTCAATCCACTGAACCCAGGGACCATGCAATTTCCAAATAAAAACATTCAACCACAGTCAAAAATTCACATTAGTTGGTGCTGTTACTAAATACATATAAAGGCATGTAGCCTTGCTTATAAAATACAGCTCTCATAACTTTCTTATGATTTATTGCAACCTATTGACATTTGTGTCTCCACCCTCATGAGCCAAAATCTAATTGAATGTTTTTAATTCACTTCTTGGATATTATGAATAAGTTGTTGACTCTGAAACTTAATATGGTATTTTTGGCTTTAAACAAAACTTGATTGGTATTTTTAAATTGAATCCAAGAACCTTGGATTCTTTTGCTTCTGCAATGAGTATGAGTTTGCTTCCACAATATGGGAGTCCAACAAATTGGCACATTATTTTTATAAACTTGTATAAAATCTGGTTCTAGGTGTAATAGTCAATCTCACCTAAGTCTGAGGTTCCCTCCCTGCCCACTGTCTGGACTGGGGGCAGGTAGTCACTGGGAACAGGTAGCCTCCAAGGAGGCTACTTGCTCACAGTGTCCAGTGAGCCCTGCCCACCTAACAGTGAGACACTGGTACCCAGGCAGGCCCAGAGACCGATCACCACCCTTCCTGACCACAAGCACACTGCAGTGGCCTCACCCCTGCACACCCACAGGCCAAAGCCTTTATTAGGCAGCTCCTATGGTCATCCTACAGCCATTCCCTTCCCCAATGGGCCGGTGCAATCACAGACCTCAGCCAGTCCAGATGCAGGACAAAAATCAATTGCCCTCTCAATTTCCCATGAGCTCCCTCTTGGCCAGGAAGTCTTGATAGAGAACCCCTTCTAGGGTCAGGGAGAAAAAATACCTTTAATTCATTCACTTATCTTTTCACCAAAGGCATATTTTCAACAAATGTGTATTGACTACAGGAGCACCTACTATCTCCAGGCTACTATCTGCCTGGAGATCATGGGGAAACTGCAATACAGACAACAAGGAGGAGATAACAGTGTTTCTATAAATTAATCTTCCACATTCATTAGAGCAAAACATAGTCTGACCCTCATTTAGGATCAGAAGTTTTCAATGTAATTACTTCATTACCTCATTGTTTTCCATTCACAATATTTTTCAAGTTTCTGGGTCCTCACCTAGCCTGAACCCTTTGGGGACAGCTTTTCTGTGTTTTACTTCTTCCTAAAATGGTCAGGTGAGCATTGCCTCCCATGAGAGACCATGCAGTGCACTGGTTATGACCATGACCAGAAGCACCAGTCCTTCTGCTTACTAGCTGCGTAACCCTGGGCAAGTTAATTAAACTCTTTGTGCCTCAATGCCATCATCTTATTGAAAGGACAAAATGGGATTGTAGAATCTAATGTACTTAGAACAGCACCTGGCATGTAGTGAGCCTTGATAGTACTATTGTGTCATAATGGGGTTCCTCTTCAGGCCTAGTGATGGTACAGAACAAAAGAAAAGCAGCTGAGCTATATAGATGCTTAGTGCTCAGTGAAGAGCAAAGTTTCACTAGAGAATAGCGATTTCCAAACCTGACTGCTTTTGAAAAATCACCAGAGGAGCTTTTTAAACATCTGATGCTCGGGCCCCACCCCCAGAGATTCTTATTTAATAGACCTGGGATGGTGCCGCGTCTATTCAAGTAATTTCTGTGAAAACTAGATTTGAGCATCCTGTGTAGAGCAATTTCATCCAAACCTTCAATAAAAGGGGACCGGGGATTCACTGCACACACCCCTCTTGTCCTTCTCATCAGTGCAGTCCCTCATCCTGCTGTCCAGACATCTGCAGGACACTCATCACTGTCAAACCCTGTGCTACGCATATCGAGTACAAAAGTCACCAAAATCTCACCTTCGGTGGTGTGCGGTGGATCCACAAGTACTAAATGTGTGAATGCTCCAAAATACAAGGTTGAATAAAAAAAAAAAAAGCAAGTTGCAGAATAGCATATCATGTTTCAAAAAAAATGTTAAGTACATTACTATATTCTTTCTGTGGGTGCATAAAAACCTGAATGCGACTTCAGAGAAAAAGATCTGGAGGGACAACTCTTATGTGTGATATTTTACAACATAATATTTTCATTTTTATGAAAAAATTTTAAAACTTTTTAATAATTATAGCAGACTTGGGGGAGTCTAGAAATAATTGCATTTAGCTAAGATATATATCAGCTTACCTATTAATGGTGACAAAGTAGTTGGCCTTTTCAGACATGATTTTATCCAAAAAAATTCATTATTTTGTAACAGAGAGCAATGCTCCGAGAAATGGGACGTAAGATAGTACAGAAGGCAGAGGAAAGAGAACTCTGGGTAAGGAACAAAGGAGACCTAGAAGCTACACTTGGTCTCTGCAGCTTTTATGTTTTCACCTGAGGCTGGTCTGCCTAACAAGCTGAAAACAGGACATGGTTGTCTGGGTCTATTCTTCTAACGGAGATTCTCTTTCCTACTGCAAATTAGAATCCTGTGGACGGGTTGACCACAATGGCAATGCCAAACCTAGTCCTACTGATGTAGTGTGTTTGGGAGGTGGGCCCTGGTTTTAACACAATCAGGGTCAGACACATCGTGGGAAGAATCATGCATGCTCACACACATTCTGGCACCATCCCAGTTAGGGCAAAATCATGCCTGCTAAATACTCCAAAGATGACATGAATCAGAAATGCTTCTTGAATTCTTGAACTTTTAGGAAGAATTAAGTGAGAAAAGGAAAAATGCCTGTATTTTTGTATCATGTGATTCTCATAACATCCTGTGTTTGGTTTATTTCAGGCTCGACTGACCAAAGAACATCGCTGGGGAAGTGCTTTACTTTCTAGAAATCACTCCTTAGAAGAGGAATTTGAAAGGGCAAAAGCAGCAGTGGAGGTAACTTTTTTTAGAATTTTTTTTTCCCGTTTCTGAGAATGGCATTCAAAAAAACCTCAAACTTCCACAGGATACATATAAAGTGAAACTTACTATATACATAGGGGGAAAAAAACATTATTATGATTGTCAGAGTGAGACTTGTTATCAGAGAACCTTTGATTTCCCACCAGGAAGTCACTTCCTATGTCAGTTCTGTGACAGATTAGCACCAACTGTCTGGAATCCTGGGTCAGAAAAGGGTCTGAGCCTGGTCTAGGTTCCCCGGTGAACCAATGCCATTTATTTGCTATACCCTGGTGAGACCAAATTCATGCCTGATATTTTTACTTCTCTAGCATCTAGCACAAGATTTGAAACAAAAGTTTTGCTGCCCTTGGGTATTATGTATTTTCCCATAATACATAATATGTATGCATTATGGGAAAAGGTCATGACTGGAATATTCTAGCTAATGGACAACCCAATTTGACCTAAGCCTAAGTTTGTTTGTTTTAATTGAGAGTTCAAAATATTGTTTTTTAATGTTATTGTATTTTTATACCTTTATTTTACTTGTTATATTTATGTGTTGCTGAAGATCAAACCCAGTGCCTCATGCATGCTAGGCAAGCGCTCTACCACTGAGCTATAGCCCCAGCCCAAGAGTCCAAAATATTGTTGATAAATAAAATGAAATACTTGATTTAAACATTGATTTCCATATTTAGCCTTCTGATGAGTAGGAGCAGGAGATGGGGAAAGGAAGCCAAGGAAAAAAATAAACAAAAATCTGCTTTGCTGTTTTTTTGTCCATTTCCTTCCTGGCTGAAATCGAAGAGTGCCTCACAGATGCTATCTTACAATGCTCATCAGAGCTTTCCTAGATTGAAGTTTGAGAGGGAGCATTTCACTGAACTCAGGCATGAGGCTTGTTAGGATCTCCATTTCTATTACCAATATGAAGTCTTGAAAATTGAAAGCATTCTCAGAACAGGGTTCATTTATGTGGCAGTCTAACCCTTAGGATTCAGATGAAATGATTATACTATGGGTGGTCTTCCAGTAACTCTATATTTGCAGCTTAATGTTACAAGGATTCCTTCCACTTTGAGAACTAATTCTGACCACAATTTCATGTCATTATTCAGAAACTTTAATTTTTTATTGTGGGTTGTTCAAAACATTACAAATTTCTTGACATAACATATTCGACACTTTGATTCAAGTGGGTTATGAACTCCCACCTTCACCCCATACACAGATTGCAGAATCACATCAGTTACACATCCATTGATTTACAAATTGCCGTCCTAGTGTCTGTTGTGCTCCGCTGCCTTTCCCATCCTCCACCCTCCCCCCTCCCCACCTCTCCCCTCCCCTAAATCTGTGCTGTTTTAAACCACTGAGT
>NW_026000075.1:3480052-3487745 GCF_001458135.2 Marmota marmota marmota
ATATTACCAAAAGTTCTCTATAGGTTTAATGCAATGCCAATCAAAATCCCAACGGCATTTCTTGTAGAAATAGAGAAAGCAATCATGAAATTCATATGGAAAAATAAAAGGCCCAGAATAGCAAAATTATTCAGAAACTTGCAAAAGAATATTTTTATCTCATCACACTAAAATCAATCCAACTTTCTTTTTTCAATCTTAACACTCATTAATTTAAAAAAATAGCTAATGGAAATTTAGTACTCTTACTGGGATCAACTGATACACTTGGTTGAGACTAGCTGGGTTCAATCAAATGGCTCAAATAGCATGGAGCCTATAGCTTAATTTATCTAAAATAGCTTTTCCAGACTTTAGAGCTAATTTAAATTTATCTTTTGAACTCCTACAATGTGTAGCACATTGAATTAACGCTCAAACTATTATTTAGAACCATAGAATGAATCTTGTGTTAGGAAAAACATTAGAATTTATTTAGTTCCTCTTATAATTAGAAAAATAATGGATTCACCCTCAAAGGATTCCATCACCAAGTAACAAATCAACAATGAAAAAATAACTACCTATATATCAAGATATATTTTCACAAAGTCATTTAATTTTCATTTTGGTAGAGTCCTTAGAAGTTGTCTATCCCTACCAACCTCACAAAACAAAAGTTTTTTCTTTTAAAAAGCATTTGACAAATTATTGCCCCATTCATACTTGAACATATCCAATTAGGAGTGACTCACTTCTTTTCAAAAATCACATTTCAGTTGGGCCAGTACTAATTAGCAAAAGGCCCTTCTTTATATCTTGCTGAAATTGGCCTACCAGGAAGTTCCGATTTTGCTTGGTCTTGACTTTGCCCTCTCTGGAGCAAGGCAGAATTAGTTTCATTCTCTACATGACGCCCACCTCACCCACTAAGCCATGTCTTCTCCTGGCTTCTCTCTCCTGGGACCTGAGTCATTATTCCAACTCATCACTGATAGCAATGTGGCAGCATACATCTCATTAACCAACCTAGACCTCAGCTCCCACACCTCTGTAGTCCTTTCCAGCCACAAATCCTAGGAGGCTGTGAGATACTCTAAATAGTTATTCATTTAGCAAACATTGCTTGCTGTTCGCATGTACTGGCTGTTGAACTAGGCACTGAAGATAAAGAAATGATCCAGTCTTAAGCAGCTATCCAGCGATAGCATGGGCCATGGGACCAACTTGGACCAATCTCTTGCTCCCTCTATTTTAGTTTCATATCATCTATAAGGTGAGGTACTTGTATTTCTATTATACCAAAACCCTGTGAGTTTATGCCTTTGAGTGAAAAGAATGCTAAGTACAGAATTCCCAGCAAGTCAGAAAACTATAAGTGAGTTTTTTCAGCTAAAAGTCTGTCCCTGAGAAGCTTTGCTAAGGAATGCAGAGAGAGGATGCCAACCAGAAGGTAAGAACAGGTGTGGAGAAAAAAAGTCTGGGAGTGTGAGGGAGGAGGGTAGAGCATTTTACCCTAAGCTAGTGATAAATCACACCTATAAAACTTCACACATATGTGGACTATTTACTTCCAGAAATTATTCTTACCCAGAGTATTACTATATTCACTGTAGAAGACATGATAATATGCATCAGAGTCTTAGAAATATACATGTCCATTGACCTAGTCACCTTTTAGAACTTATCCTGGAGAAGTTATTATGAAAGATTGCTTCATTTTGCCTGTATCTTTTTTTTAAAATAGTGAGTATATGGAAAAAGTCTGCATATCTCAACTACAATAGATGCTAATATAACTTAGAAGTCAGAGTCTCATATCAAAGTGCTGTGTTAGCTATTTAAAATGACATTATAGAAAAATATTAAGATTATGTAAAAATAGTTAGTGTAATTAGAATAACTGTCTAGGTCCTGACAGTTTTATAGTATAATCACAGCTTTGTAAAATCAACAACATAATGTCTTGAAGTATGTACTAGGTGCCAGGCACTAAGTCAAGAGTGTTATGTGGATTCTCTCTATTAATGCTCACAGCAGTCCTATGAAGAAGGTAATATTAATATTCCTATTTTGCAGAAGTAAACTGAGGGTTAAGGAGGTTGTAGTTATATGGCATTTTATAAGCAGTTAAAATATATTTACGAATGAGTCTCCCCAGGCTCCAAAGTCTGGAAACCTCTGTACTATGTAAGTATAAAGAGCGTCTGTGTTGGTTTTTTTAGGCTGCTATGAGAAAACAACTTAGTTTGGGTGATTTATAAACAATTGAAATGCATTGCTCATAATTCTGAAGGTTGGGGAGTTCAAGATCAGACTCAGTGTCTGGTGAGGGACAGTTCCTTATGGACGATGCCTTCTTGCTGTGTCTTCATGTGGTAGAAGGGCAAAAAAGGGTACCTAGTTCCCTGAGGTCTCTTTAGTGAGCTCCACCTCATCTCCTAACAAAGGTCCAACCCCCTAATACCATCACCTTGGGTCAACACATGACTTATAGGGAACACGTATTCAGACCACAGCAAAGTCTGTACCCAAATATTAACAGTAGCTGTTCTTGGGTGGCTGGATTTGGAACAATTTTTGTTATTCTTCTGTTGGCTTCTCTGTATTTTCCAAACGTTCTGTCTTAAACATGTATTATCTTGGTAATCAGGGGGAAAGTTGCCCATTACGACACTATAGTGGAATGTAAGATTCTGAAAAGAACTAAAAATGTCTTAATCATCATTAAAAAAAAAATGGCACCATAAGATTGCCTTTGTCAGAGGCAGGTCTAAATACCAGTAGGATATTGATGGAAATTATGCCTGGAGCAAGTTGAATGTTTCCAAAATCTCCACCTTATTTTTGCATGTCATCTGATTCCAGGGTTCCTTCTGTTTCTTGTTCTATTCCTTTTTGTTCATTTGTCATCATCCTGCCTCCTGATGGGGCATCTGGTCTCCTCCCCATCACCTTCTCCTGCCCCTGCCCCTCGCTGAGCTCCACACATACTCCTTTCTGCTCATCCTCTCAAGCACCAAGTTCACTGCCCATTTCCCCCACTTTCTCTTCTCTTCTCTTCATGGGGAGTACCCTCCCCTCAGGTCCACAGGCTGCAGTATCCTTCTTGTCAAGTTTTAGCTGGAGAGCAACTCCTCAGGAAAGCTGAACCCAGTTGCTATCACATCTCCTAGGACTTGTTTTTCATTCTTGTGTTTATCACTGGGTCTATCTGAGAATAGGAACCTTGTCTCTTGTTTACCACTATATCGCCCAATATCTAGAACCATGTCTGGGTATGTACTCAATAGATATTTTCCATGTGAATGAATGTACAGATGATATGAACAGCACTTCTTTTTTATCTCTTTCTGTTGTGTATAAAGTGACACATAACCTTCTAATGTAATCATATCTGCATTTTGATGCCTGACATAAACAAATGATTCTGTCCTGAAGACTGTGCTGTATTGTCCTCTGCAGTTGTCTTGATCTCAATGTCAATCAGTTATACACACTTAGAATAATGAAGGGAGTGCCAACCAATTTTGCCATAATGTAACATTGGGTATGTTTTGTATTTTACATGGTAGGAACTCATTTTTGCTTGTACCAAGTTAGACCTGAAAACATGCAACTCAACTAATTATTGAGCTGAAATGCCCTAAAATACAATATCCATTACTGATGGAAAAACAACTAAGACTATAAGTGCATTTATTGCATATATTGAATGACCTGGAAACCTGCTTATGTGCAAGAATGACATTCATTGCTCAGGGTCACATTGAATGGTTAAGTCTGATGAAGCCTTGTATAGGTAAGGCTTTTTCTCTCCATGTTATATGATTTATTGAGATAAATTACTGTACATTCACCTCTGACCAGAGTGTTGTGATGTTAGCCAGACTTTAAAAAAAAAAATCCATCCTTCCTGTATAAAAGGTAGAGGTGATTCCTCTATGCTTTTTCCTGGATTTTCCTCATAGCAAGCAGCCTATATGCACTGTCAGTTACAGTGGGTTCCTGGGAAGGATGCACAGGGAGGCACAGAAACAAGAAGCTGGGAAGGAGCCCCTGGAGCTCAGTAAAGCCTGGAGCTGCCTCCCAGGAGCAGAAATCCCTAGGGAGAACTGTGTTGCATCTGCCGAGAAGAGAGAAGGTCACATGGGAAGTCAGCATGCCTGAAACTATGGCCCCAAAATACCTCTTTCATCACTGTTAGCAGGGAGAAAAAGAACCAGCTACCATCTGATATTGTTCTTAGTATCTCTAGACACCTCAACCTTTTGAATAATTGGAGTTTGCAACAAATGCATCAAACATGTTTAATTAAGCTCCTTCTGTGGGTCAGGCACTGTTCTGGGTTCTAGCAATAAAAATTTAATAAGCTCTCTGCCCTTAAGGAGTAATTAAGGTAAAGAATCACAGATATGTGCAAGCAAGGAGATCACTCAAGTGTAACTTGGAATGTGGCACAGTTCCTTACACATTTGCCAGATGGTGACTTGGATTTGAGCGTGTCTCATTCTTGTTTATGTTTTCAGCCCTCTCAGAGAGCCTGGTGCCAAGCAGGGCCCCACAAATTTCTGCTGGATAAATAAATTAATTGACAATTTATTCCTCTAATGAACCAATTTTAACTAAGCATCTCTTCTCCAATGAGTGCTTAGGATATATCACAAATAGAAGGATGGAATTTTTGCCTCTGAAGTCATGTTCTGCTTAGCTCCAATATTATGATAATGCTTGTTTTATGCATTTTAAGCAGAATTTTCACAGCTCCACCTTTACCTTAAAAAGTCATTTCTCCTTCACAAATTTTATAAAGGAATAATAAAATGTGTAAATGAAACAAGGATGAATGGGCAAAGGAAAGTACAGTTGTCAGAGGCAGGAACGGGGAGCATTCTTTTAAGCCCTTAATTAGGAACTACAGAATTTTACTGGCACCTTTAAACTCTAGACCGCTGAACTCTTCCTGTCCCCCGGTTCTCTTCCCTTTGAGCTTTGCTTGGATGTTAGTTGTGGTAGTTTAAAATGTCCACTAATTATTTTATACTCTCTTCAAAATTCTCTCTTGAGGGTAGGCTGGACTTGGTGACTCATTTCTAACAAAATAAAGTGGCAGTCAAGGTGTGTCACTTTGAAGATTATGTCACAAAAGCCTCCTCCCTGCTCTCTCAAGGATCAGGCACTCTGGGGAGAACCCAACCACCATATCATGCAGACCCTTAGCCCACTTGGTGAGAAACCAAGGCCTTCTACCAACAGCCAGCAAGGAACTCAAGCTTCTGCCCAGACCACAGGAGTCTGCCACCTTGTGAGCCAGGCAATGACTGTAGCCCCAGCCAATAACTTAGTTCCAACCTACTAAGTATGCCCTAAGCCAAAACCTTATAGCTTCTCCCAAATTCTTGTCCCTCTGAAGCTGTGATAAAATAAATGTTTGTTTGAAGTTGCCAAGTTGGGATCTTTTGTTAGGCAGCAACTGATAACTATTGCATCACTCTGCTCCTCAGAGTCCCCAGCCACAGCCTGCTCCTCTATCTTTTCCCATCTCCATCCCAACACAGGTCAGTGCTGCACAATGGAAAGATTCCCCTAAGGAACAGGAATGATGCATTAACTCTTTCTAGATTGGAAATTTTTGAGCTATCTTTTCACTTCTACCTGGTCCTCCTGTTGTTCTTTCTGATCCTCAAGGAAACCTGAATGTAAGACTTTTGGTGATAGGTTGTGTTCCTTAGATGACATCTATACCATCCCCAGGGATCCAGTCAGGGTCTTCCCTTTTCTTCAGCACAGCTGCTAGACCTTTCTGCAGGACAAGCTCCTTTGGAAGCTACTTCTAACCTTTTTTGTGTTCTATGGCAAAATAACTTCTTGCCAGGCTCAGCCCAACATTCCTTCCAGAAGAATAAGAAAACAATCACAACAAATTGAGAGTTAATGGTATCAGATAGGGATAAAGTTCAATGCTGACTCCTTGTTCTACAAGTATGAGCAACTTCTATTATCTGAATGTTCCCATTCCCCATCCAATTCACATGTCAATCCCATGGGATTGAGTTAAGAAGAGAGGCCTTTGGGAAGTGATTAGGTCTGAGGGCAGAGCCCTCAGTGGTGGGATCAGTGCCGTTTTACAATAGGAGAACTTGTTTGCTCCTTCCACCATGTGAGGAGCATCATCAATAAGGAGCAGGCCCTCACACAACATTGAATTTGCTGGCACCTTGATCTCGAACTTCCCAGTCTCCAGAATGATGAGAGATAGATGTTTATTGTTTATAAAGCACTCAGCTTATGGTACTTTGGTAAGTAGTCCAAGCAGGCTAACACAGTAACCTTCTTTATTTCTCTTTAACTGGGAGATGCTATATTCAAAACAACACAAAAGCCAAACCCAGCTCTGGTGACATAAGCTTGAACATATTTTCAATATTAAAATTTTATTTCCACCTGACCCTATTTTTGCATAAATACTATAGATCTGATAGGCACCTCAGAAACATTATGTGATTGGGCGAAATCAGAGGCCATTCTTGAACAGCTTTTATTAATATAGGATTGCGTGAGAAACTGCTGACTTGGGTGCCCTCCACTTCCAAGAAGATTATCTGTCTCCTGTACCCTCTCACATTTCCTTTTGCTTTCTGTGACAGTATTACCTCTTTGAAGCAGGTGGAAGGGATTAATGGATTAAAACTACTTAAATCATTCTGACTTAGATTCAATATCCGAAAAAAGAGAAAACCTTCTGAAAATATATGAAAACATTCTTTGGGCAACACTGAAAGAATCTTGAAGTTAACTGCTTAAGATACACATTTCCTCAAGCTGAGCTTGTCATATTAGCTAACACACTTCCTGTGTCAAATGTAGACAGGTCACATAGAGATTAGATATGTTGTTCATTGAAAAACTGGCAGAAGTTCCTCAGCACTCACATTGATTCAATTTCCTTCTGTCTTAAACAAATGAAATTTGATTTCTAGAAACAAAGCAAACATGCATAAGAACTGTTGTAAAAGGACTTGTAATGAACCCCTAGAGGTGACATGATAAAAGCAGAAAGTCAGATAGTCATATGATAAGCAGTCAATTAAAAGCAAGAGAGATGCTGAGAGCTCATGACTAGTCTTTTCAGGACAGATTTATGGGTATTTATTCTATTCTTTGCACTGTTCCCCAATACCCACTACATAACTCCTAAAGTAATAAAATCTTTAATAGGACCCATTCTAACAAAATCTCAGCTATCCACAGATTCCTCTCCTAGACTAAAAAATGTAGCTTGGAAAAGTCTTGACTTTCAAATTTGAGAAACCTTGGATTGTCATTCTATAATAGTCTAATAGTCTAATCCAAATACTTACATAGTCTAATCTAGAAATACTTACTGAGCAAATAAATATAGAAGAGTGGGGCACAGTGGTGCACGCTGGTAATCCCAGCAGCTCAGGAGGCTGAGGCAGGAGGTTCACAAGTTCAAAGCCAGCCTCAGCAAAAGTGAGGCACTGAGCAACTCAGTGAGACCCTGTCTCTAAATCAGATACAAAATAGGGCTGGGGATGTGGCTCAGTGGTCAAGTGTCCTTGAGTTCAATCTCTGGTGAAAGAAAGGAAGGAAGGAAGGAAGGAAGGAAGGAAGGAAGGAAGGAAGGAAGGAAGGAAGGAAGGAAGGAAGGAGGGAGGGAGGGAGGGAGGGAGGGAGGGAGGGAGGGAGGGAA
>NW_026000075.1:3487795-3532611 GCF_001458135.2 Marmota marmota marmota
AGGGAGGGAGGAAGGAAGGGAGGAAGGGAGGGAGGGAGGGAAAGAAAGAGAAGGAAAGAAGGAAGGAAAGAAAGAAGGAGGGAGGGAGGAAGAAAGAAGAAGGTGAACATGAAAAGATATAAAGTCTGTCTTAGGCAGGCTTCAGCAGTTAAGATTATTCTGTTTCTGTTTCCCTTTTGGAGGAAACAGGACAATAATTCTTGTTCCTCCCTCCTCAAAGAGTTTCTCCAGAGATCAGTGAGATCATAGGTTAAAAGTAGTTTAAACCATTTGTTGGAAGGCTGTGTACCCAGGAATCACATGTTAAATGTATATGAAAAAAGTGAAATCTCATAGCCATGTATGTGGCAAAGTCTTAAAGTGGACATGGGTCCTGGTTCTCATTCTGTCAATCCAGCATTGGGCCTCAGCTTTCTCATCAGCAAAATACATGGTTTGAATTAAATTGGGTTTTATGTGCTTATAAGATTTTATGTGCTTATAATCTTATGTGTTGTAAGATCAAAAAAAATAGATGAAAATCTTTTTAATAATTGTGCATTTATTTTAATATATGTTAGAAAACTATATCTGGCACTTCAAATTGGTGGTTCCACAGATATAATTTAGTCAAGACAAGAAAAAATTTTGCCTATTTAAGTAAAAGAACTGTATCAATTGCAAAGTAAATTAAGAAACTAATGATAAAGAAATGACAAAGTTAGGATAAAAAAAAAAACAACTCAGTTTAGACAACCAGGATCGATGGGTTTTAGGGTCCATTTATTAGTTAAGTTAAAGCTAGTAGCTATCAAGTTTCCCCAAAACGCAGTTCCTTTTGTGTAATAATGAAAGTCTCAAGCTAGTTGGCAGATCTACCCCATGACGATATTCATGGTCCCAGGTTCCTTGCAACTTGTTTCTTCTTCATCTGTGTGGTCAAGGTCAAGCTGAAGCATATTCTTGATCCATCCTCTACCAAGGAAAAAAGAGAGCTTGGAGGAAACAGGCCCACTTCCCTACATGCTCTGACCATCTCATCCACTCATACACCATTGAGAGGTGCTTCATATTATACCACCACATCACCAGCCACCCCACTCTAGACTGTATGGGAGGCCCAAGAAATGGCCAGAGCTCTATCACCACAGAAGGAAGAGTATAGTGTGTTTTGCTAGCCACTAGCCGTCTCTGCTGCAGGTACCTACTACCACTGATGTTGTAGGTAAAATTTGAGTTGTAGGAATATTAGAAAGTATATATATATATATATATATGCATACACATATATATACAAATATATATGATATGTGTGCATTTTTATTATAATTTTACTGTTAGGAGTAGTTATTATTAAGCCATTGTCTTTCTATAAAAGGAATAATGTAATTCTATTTCTACAAAACTCTCAAAATCCCATCTCTTTTTTTAACAGTGCTTCTTTATATCAATCATTCATTGATATTTTATAAAACTTCCCATCGTTTTGAATATTATTATTCCCAGTTGATTGAAAAGGGAAAATAAAACATATCTGCAGTTAAGTATACCTTATTTTTGTCACAGGATGAACTCTGGTTTGAAAGAGTTCTGGTCTTTAGTTCGATATTCAAGTCAGTAGAGCAATTTGCCCAAATTGGTTTTTATAGAAAGCACTTTTGATGAAGTAAAGTAAAAACTGATTGATGACAGACATCTCTTTTCTTACTACAATTACTTAAGTTGCTCATTGTTTTAATAAGTAGAACATCAAACACACAGCCACCCAGGGGTCCATGGACAGTTAGTAGACTCCATGTGGGCAAAGAGGCATCTTGGATTTCTTTTATGCATTTGATTAGAGCATATGATACATCATACAATGCTGGACATATAGCTATTGTTCAATAAGTAAATACTTCCAACTGATTAAGAAGTGGACCTCTTCCAAGAGGGTAGAAAATTGTACCTCTGCCTACTAGAAGACAGATCATCAGTCACTCAAATCTTTTATCAGTCAGGGTTTTCCAGAGAAATAGGGTGGGGAGAGAGAGCAAGAGCGAAAGCGAGAGAGAGGGGGGAAAGAGAGAGAGAGAGAGAGAGAGAGAGATTACAAGAAATTTGCTCATGAGAATATACAGGATGGGATGTCCTAAGATCTGCATGCTAGAGAACCAGGTAAATTTGTGATATATTTTCAGTCTGATTCCAAGGATGTGAAGACCAGAAAAACCTTTGATGATATAAATTCTAGTCCAAATCTGAAGGCTTATGGAGTACTTGTCTAAGATCCAATGTGAGTGCAAGAGAAAAATGTCCCACCTCAAGTAGTCAGATGGATAAAAAAAATTTTCATTTTTGTTATATTTGAGCCCTCAACAGCTTGGATGATAGCCTCCTACCTTGAGGAGGACAATCTGCATTATTCAGTCTACTGCTTTAAATTCTGATCCCACCCAGAAATGCCCTCACAGATGCACCCAGAAATAATGTTTAGCCAAAATCTCAGCACCCCATGGGCCCAATCAAGTTGACACATAAAATTAACCATCACAGATCTTAATGACATTTCCAGCAGTCCCAGGCTTCCCTGGAATCTCTGGTACTGTCCTGTGAAATGTCATGGTCCATTTTAGAATTTGGGCCTCATAACTAGGGGTATATAAGATCATCCTTCACAATAGAGAAGTCATTGAAATACAGAGATGTCCAGGGACTTGAGAGCAAGCACACACTGCCAATTATTGACAGGCAGAACTAGAAACCCCATTTGTACATTTCCTTGGAACTATTGATAGAAGAAGAAAATTCTAAATCCAAATAGTAAACAATACCATAATTTACTTGAAATTAAAATTTGGTTTGGAGATGTATTTTTCTTTCCTTACATCAGGTTTTTTTTATTATGTTTTGATTTATATTAAAATCACTTGGCATTATTTGAAATATACATCAATTCACAACAAGGGCAACTACCTTTAATGGTCTGAGAGGGTTGGAGGTGTGGAGAGGGAGTAAGCAAGAAGCAGAGGGAAATCAAACATACCTAGAAATTTCTAAAACCATACATGAGCCACATGCAGATAATTATAGATTAATTTGATTTCCTATGAAAGGCTGAATTGAGTGGTGGACTCTGAGAATAAGCAGTTTACAGGGGTATCCTGTTTCAGTTACCTTGCATTGAAAAAGTGAAAAATGAATACATATATCACTTCAAATCAAGTCCCCAATTCATAACATTGTGGTTATTGGATACCAGTTGCTTCCAACATCAAGAAGCTTAGATAGTCACAAAAAAAAAAAATGATGAAAGGTTGAATATTCTATGTCTTTCACATCTCTTAAGTTAACATGCAGATACATGCAAGGCATGGCTATGTGATCTAACTACAGAAGAAAGTAGACTGTAGAAGGTCACACTATCCTTAAACCTCAATGTGGCCAGGTGTGGTGGTGCACACCTATAATCCCATTTCCTGGGGAGACTGAGGAAGGAGGATCACAAGTTGGAGGCCAACCTGGGCAACTTAACTAGACCCTGTCTCAAAAGTTTTTAAAAGTATAAAGGGTTGGGAATGTAGCTCAATGGTAGACCACTTGCCTAGCATGCATGAGACCTGGGTTCAGTCCCCAGTACTGGGGGGGGGGGGGATGTGGAATTCAATTCGGGAAAAAAATATTATATTTTCACAGAATAAGTAAATACATAAAACTAATCTAAGTGCATTTCCCCAATTAAGTTCAGGTGTGTTTTGGAGATGGTAGCAGGTTGTTTGTTGAATCATTTATGAAGCCCCAGTTGAACAAAGGACACAGGCTAGAAAAAATTAAATTTAAAGTTAACCATTTCCTTGACCATGACTCATTTGGATTTCTCAACACAGTCTTTATAAAATGAGCCGGGTTTTGTGTTTTTGTTGTTTATGTTTTTTTAATACTAAACCATTTGTTCTCTACCTTTCATAATCAGATCCTAAATTGTGAGAATCACATTTAAAAGTCACTCCATAAATTAAATTGTTGTTTTAACTAACCATGTGGTAATGATACAATAAGGTCTTTGAAATTGGAAGTGTTCCTTTCGTTAGTGGCATTTAATTTTATGGAGCCACCAAATCACAGTGGATCAAATAATAAAGATATATGCACAGGAATGTGTTGGTGCACACCTGTAATCTCAGTGAGTCCAGAGGCTGAGGCAGTAGGATCACAAGTTCAAGGCCAGTCTCAGAAACTTAACAAGACCCTCAGCAATTTAATGAGGCCCTGTCTCAAAATAAAAAATAAATAAATAAATAGAAAGGGCTGGGGATGTGACTCAGTAGTAAAAAGCCCCTTCAATCCCCCCCAAAAAAATTTCAAATAATAAAAATAAAATAGAAACACATCCCATTGAACTTCAACTTGCCTGGGATGAATATGGAGACACACAAACACACGCACATGCACACATGCACACTCAAATATACACAGACCACTGGAAAGTTAGATCTATCTCCCTGGTTGATTCAGAGTAAAGAGGAAGTGAGGTGACCAGGGGACCAAAAGTGGGTGCAACCTCTCAGTCTAGCTTCCTGTAGCTAGGCCCAGAGGTCTAGTGTGCACTCATTGGTGATACTCCACAAGGCAGGTCTTTTATACTTGGGTTCTGCCTCAAAAGAGGCCAAGAACATGCATAGTCCATCCTGAACCCATTTGGACCTCAATATAAATGCAGTTGTCAGGGGAGATGAGGCCTCCTGTGCATCCTTGAGGAAGTGGGCACACAGGCAGCGGTATGGCCCAGTACCTGGAACACTACGGTACCTCTGACTCCTGGGCTTCCCAGAAAGCCAACCTCCACCCTCATGAGGGATGAACCTAACTTTTACAAAAGTTTAAAAAGTCCATAAGGACTCAGAAAAGAGCAGGAGAAAACTTAAAGGAATCAACAGTGACAAATAACAATCTCTGGATAGTAAGACTGAGAGATTATTATTTTTTATTTCTATTTTAATATTTTTTAAAAATTATAATGATAGTATACTAACAATATGAAGTATGCTATTGGTGTATTTTTAAGTTAACTGTATTTAATTGATATGTAAAAGCATAAAAATTTTACACATTATTAGGACAACCTACGATGTTTCAATATGTATATGTGTGTAATTTTTATCATTTCTTTGTGGTGAAAACTTTCAAAATCCTTTTTTTAGCTTTTTGAAATGTATACTACATCATTGTTAGCTATAGTCACCCTACTGTGCAGAACACCAGAACTTCTTACTCCTATCTAACTGTAACCATACCCATAGATCAACTTTTCCCCATTTCTCTCCCCCAACACACACACACACACTCCCTGGCCTCTGGTAACTACCATTCAACTCTCAGCTTCTATAAGAACAACTTTTGGAGATTTCACATATTAGTAAGATCATGACTTGTCTTTCTGTGACTGGCATATTTTCCTTAATGTCCTCTCGTTCCATCCATGTTGTCACAGATGACAGGATTTTGTTCTCTTTTATGGCTGAATACCATTCCCTTGTGTATATGAACTGCAATTTCTCTATCTGTTCATCAGTTGATGGACACTTGGTTGTTTCTGTTTCTTGGTTGTTGCAAATAGTGCTGCAATGACCTTCAAAGTACAGGCATCTCTTTAACAGACCAATTTCATTTCCTTTAGTCATATGCCCAGTAGTGGGATTGCTGCATCAGGACGCTCCATACTGTTTTCATGTCGGCTATACTAATTTGCATTCCCACCAAAATTGTGTAAGGGTTCCCTTTTCTCCCCATCCTCACTGGCAATTGTTATCTTTTATCTTTTTGTTATTTCACTTCGGTGTTGGTTTACATTTCCTGATGATTATTGCTGAGCATGTTTTCTTGTATTTGTTGGCCATTGGTATGTCTTCTTTAGAAAAATATCTATTTAAATCTACTGCTTATGTTTTAAGTGGGTTATTTGGGTTTCAGCTTTTTGTTTAGGGATCTTTTTTGATTTTGGGGTTTTTGTTTGTTTTGTTTTTCTATTGAGTTTTTGGAGTTCTGTATATATTCTGAATATCATCAGCTCCTTGTCAGATGTATAGTTGGCAAATAGTTCCTTCCATTCTGTAGGTTGTCTTTGTACTCTGTTGGTTGTTTTGTTTGCTGTGCAGAAGTTTTTTGGTTTGATGTCATTTCATTTGTCTATTTTTGCGTCTGTTCCCTATTCTTTGGGGGAAAGGGGTCTCCAAATAATCCTTGCCTATTTCAATGACCTGAAACATTTCTCCTGTTTCTTTCTAGAAGTTTAATAGTTTCAGGTCTTACATTTAAATCTATAATCCATTTTGAGTTTCTTTTTGTATCTAGTCACTTTCTTCTGCATGTGAGGGTTCAATTTTCCCAGCACCATTAATTAAAAAGACTGTACTTTCCCCCAATGCATGTTTTAGCACCTCTGTTGAGAATCAGTTGGCAGTGGATGCAGGGGTTTACTTTCAGGCTCTCTGCCTTGTTACGTTGGTCTGTGTGTCTGTATTTATGCCAATACCATGCAGTTTTGATTACTGTAACTTTGTACTATTGTTTCTTTACTGAAAATACTTTCTGTATATATGATGAGGTTCAGAAAACTTGGGTTCTAGTCCTCCTTCACCCTTTTCTGCCCTGGTAATTTTAGGAAAGTACCTTCCCCTCTCTGGGCCTCAATCTCTCTCATCTGTTACAGGAGACCATTAGATGACTCTCTAATTTAGCTGCTATTGGAACTAGCTGGGGAAGTTTCCCAAAACCCTGATACCTTTGTCCCATCCCCAAAGTGGTGGGACAACTATAATTTAATTGGCCCTAGCCATGCCTGGCTTTGGAATCTCTGGGTGATTGTACAGACAAATTTGGAAACCTCTGAATTCAGTGATTTTTCATGCTGTCTCGTACTGTGATGGTCTGTGAATCTAGAGGTTTCATTTTTGCCCAGGGCCATCCCTGAATATCTGTTCTATTTTTAGCAATTGCTAAGAAAAGATGTTCCAAAACTTGCCTAGGTAACCCATCTCAATGTCTTTCAGCCATTTCAATCAGAATATATTTTCTTTTTGTCTATTCTAAATTCCTGCTGCAGCAATTTAAGCCATAATGGGAAGAGAACATCTAGTTGTGATTGGATTTGTTGAATTCCTTGCACGAGCTTACATCACCAGCCTCGGTCATTTTTCACTCCTAACTACATTCTGTCATTACCAAGTCTTTATCTACTAATCCCCTTCCCAGAGCTCAATGGTGAGAGGCAAATCCAAGTTTCTTGCTGCTACATTGCCAAGGTATTTTCTCCCAAAATCATTCCTACATCAGTGTCCTGTGACCCTCGCAAGAAGTGTATATGTTCAATCCTCTAGAATTTGTTATTGCTTTCCTCAGTCTTCTTCCCAGAGTTTCCTTATCACTCTTTGATGGTTTTCTCTCTTTCATTAATGGGTTTATTGAAATACCAAATCTCAAAAAAAGATCACACACAAAAAAAAAAAAATTACAAGAAACATGTCAGAAGACACATTCCAGGTAAATGTTCGAGGTTCAGCTAAAATCACTAAAATAACAAAATAACCCCCCATGCTGAAAAGTATGGTTTCACACTCTTCACAATTATATCAAGATTCAGGAAGGATGGATGACATGAACATAAGACCTCTTTGTTAAAAAAAAAAAATTAAATAGGTCCTGTTTAGCTCTTAGTGGTAGGTTCCAGGCTTATTTGTTCTTTGTATATTTATAACCAATCTGTGTTATAACCAATGAAAATAGAAAAAGTTGTCTTTCCTGGTTACAGATCTCTGGTGACCAAGCCCTGACTTAATCAGACTGCATTTGGGAAGGCTGGTTTCCACACTAAGCTGGGGCACACCTGCATTTTAGCCACAGCAGGCAGGAATGCAACAGAGTAAGTCAATGGTGCATGTGTGATATTGCGCCATTGCTAAAAATGAAGTCTGTGATCCAGTAAAATTATCCAGTTTATTGGACCTTCTTATGATTTTGACAGGATCTTTAGAATATTTTCAAAAGAACAGGAGCATTTTACCTAAGCCAAGGAACATTTATGACATGACTTGAACCACACTCTATGCTGTTCACCTCAACTACACTGGTGACATCTAATTGTTTCTCTCTGAAACTTGGATTTAAAAAACCCTGTCAAAGGGGGTTTCTCGTTCATAAAATACATTATGTATGTGATATGTACCAAAGCCCTCTTCTTTTTCAGTGAAATGTGAACAAAATAGGAAGCACTGAATATGCTATGCCACCTTGTTCAGGGTTTGGTAAACTAGCCAGATTGTGGAATGTTGAGGTTGTTTATAAGGGAAAACAACTCCAAGTAGGTGAAGAAGATGACTTGATCCCCCCAAAACTTAATTGTACATTTGTTTATTCATTTAACTAGCATTATGCTTATTAAATGCTATGAGCTGTTTGATCATAGATTAGGCACTAGAGATACTGAAATGGAGAGATACTGAAATGGAGGGACACCATCTCTGCCTTAAATCTGCTCAAAATCTGGTAGAAGCTAAACACAAATAACAATCTTAGTACAACATAATAAGTACTGTTTCACAAGTAAAGCCCTGGTGCTCTGAGTGCGTAGAGGAAGGGGACAGAGGAAGTTTCCCACAAGAGCTAATACTTACATAAGAGCAGGCATGTTTAGTCATGCTGTGACCAAAAGATCTGACAAGAACAACTTTAGAGGAGGAAAAGTTTATTTGACACTCACAGTTTCACAAGTCTCAGTCCATAGATGGCAACTCCATTGCTCTGTGCCCAAGGTGAGGCAGAACTTGATGGTGGACAGATGTGGCAGATGAAAGTGGCTCAGGACATGACAATCAGGAAACAGAGAGAGAAACTAAGCTTGGCTCACCAAGGACAAAATATATACCCCAAAGGCATGTCCCAGAGACCCACCTCCTCCAGCCACACCCTACCTGCCTTTAGTTTTCGCCCAGTGAATCCATTTAAAGTGGATTAATGGGCTGAATTAGGTGAAGGCTCTCAAAAAAACCCAATCATTTCTGCTCTATACTTTCTTGCATTGTCTCTCAATGCAAAAGCTTTTGAGGAAAACCTCACATCTAAACCGTAACAAGGCATCTCTCTCTCTCTCTCTCTCTCTCTCTCTCTCTCTCTCACACACACACACACACACACACACACACACATTTGGAAGGGGGAATGGGAGCAGAATGGAGAGGAGGCATTTGAAGCAGAGAGAAGACTACATGCAAATGTACCAAGGCAAAGATGAATGTGTGGTTAGAATCTGGATGGGGAGCAAGGGGTGGGCTGGGGTGAGATGTGAGGCAGGCAGAGGAGGCAGGAGTGGGATCAGCTTTCATGCAGTAGGTTTGTACAAGACATTATCTGTGAGCCAAGTAATGGGTTATAAGCATTGATTTCCTGCCACCTTGCTGGCTGTTCCTTCCCACAGTCCTTTTCTGGCTCCTGCTCCTGCATCTGAGCTTCCTTGTCCATCTACACTATCTCCTTAGCCGTCTCTCTCACTCTGTGGAACTAAATACTGCCTATTCCTGATGAATTTCTGTCTGATTTTTCAACCTTGATACAGACACTGCCACTCAGTTGTCTGATATCCATTGTGTATTTAACATAACTAAAACAAAACTCTGGATCCCCACCCCAAACCAGTCCCTACGGTAATAGCACCAGTCCAGTGATAGCACCTCAGCCTGCTCACACTGAAATCACTACAGCCTCACAGTCAATGCTGCAGCTGATCCTGCTGCAACAGCTTCCAGCTACTGGAATCCAACCACTCCGTCACCACCCCCTGCCCAAACCTAGCTTCACACCAGCAACATCGCTGGCCTGGACACTCCACAGCCTCTTGCTTTGTCTCCCAATTCCCAGTCTTGCAGTCTTAGAGTCTGCACTCTCTACAGCCCTCCAAGTTCTCTTCTCAAGGGCTGCATCATTTCCCTTACTTCCCTGCTTAAAATCCACCAGTCATTTCTCATCACAAATGACACAAGACCCTTGATGCTTACTCAAGACCCATGGCCCCTGTTATCATGCTCTCTGCCCCTCCTCCCCACCCAGCCACACTGCCCTTTTCAGCCTCTTTCTGCTCCTTCTGACCTCCAGGCACATTCTCATCTCTGCATTCTCAGCCCAGGGTGCTCTGATGCAGCTTATTAAATCTCAGCTCAATGTCACCACCACTGAGAGGTCTTCCTTGATCACCTTTTGTAAACAAAACTTTCCATAGTTATTTTATATAATCATTTGTTTACAGTACAAACAACAATATGAAACTTTTTTATTCATTTATTCAATCATTCTGTGTTTAATTATTATATCCTGCCCCTGGTTGGGGAGAGCAGGGAGATTTGTCTTGTTGGCTCATTGCCAATGAAGGAAAAGTACAGAAGTACTGTGAGTTTATATGGCATTGAAAAGTAGCATTCAACCCACTGTGACCCAAAGAAATCTGGTTCTTCTTTTCAGTGTGAGAAATTAACACAATAGCTTCATTTGGTCAAGATTTAGTATAATACTCATTTGGACATTTCTGTCCCATTTTTTTGAGGGGGAGGGGGGTTTGATCAAGTGAAAACATTTATCATTTTGTGATCTAGCAACTAAGTTTGCAAAAGCTTGACTGAGAAATATGTCTTACTCAATTTTAATGTCATTTTTAGCTAAAGAACATAGTTGGTATTGTTTGTCACCATTTGAAAAATGATGCTGAATTACACTGTGTATGTTCAAAGAAAACTCAGAGATCTACAATTAATTTTCTACTTAAAAAAAATCTTTCATTTATGTCAGCTGCTTTTTAATCGATACCTGATTTTGTAAACAAATTTGAATAATCTTCTTGGAATTTTTCCTGAATCTCTTTATTTAGAGTCAGATCCTTGTGTTTTCTTACTTCAAGGCAAAAGGGAGAAGAAAGTCAATAACACCACATCATAATACATCATCTGCCAAAATGTGTCCTCACCTCTTTCTACCAACAAAAGTCAATTTTTCCCCTTCTCATCTGAGATAGCCTCTTCCTTCAACAGGATTGCTAGAGCCTAGATCTGCTGATTAGTTTAAAGACTGTGGTCTCCATAACAACCAGCACCTTTAACAACCTGCTATGGAAACTTCTTCTCCCTAAAAGCCTGTCATTAGAAAGCAAGCTACATTGGAACACAGAGGGAAGAAATTATATTTAAAAATATATATGAAGTGTTTTCTCCTTAGGTGAAAAGAATCAATAGATCGGCTATTTCTTTTTCAAGACCCTTATTTTGAGACATCTTTATTTGCTCTTAGCCTACCACCCTCTAATAGTATCAAGCATCAGTTATTTGTCAAGCCTATACTAAGTTTTTGTTTGTTTGTTTGTTTGTTTGTTTGTTGTGCTGGGGATCAAACCTGGGGCCTTATGGGCTGGGCAAGTGCTCTACCACTGAGCTACATCCACAGCCCCAGCCTACGCTGTCTCACTTATTCTGCAAAATGATCCCAACCATTAATAGTGAGAATCCATTTGCAGATGAAGAATTTACCCACAGGTACACAGTGCTACATTCCTAAGTAGCACAGCTAATATTCAAATACAAGCCTGGAGGCAACAAGGATAGCAGTTTTCTGTATATAATCATGTTTCCTTCTCCAGAGATTTTAAGATTTCCCGAGTCTAATAACAGAAGTGGGTTTGGAATCTAAATCTCTTGATTCCCAGTGAAACTCACACAATTTATCAGAAGTAAATGAGGTTCTGCTTTTAAGAAAAGAGACTATTAATATTCCTTTAAGAAAAGCTATGGGGTGAAAATAGAAGAGACATCAGTGGAATAGAGGAAGGGGATTGCGGGGGTGGCGGCAAGGGCAGGAGGGCTGGAAAAGGGAAGAACAGTGGAATGAATCTGATGGAACTGTCCTGTATGTGTACCTGAATATACCACAGCGAGTTTCACCTTCATGTATATCCCCAAGGTACTAATTTTAAAAACCATAAATAAATAGAAGACAGATTATTAAAGGAAAAGGAATAGGAGAGGGAAGAGGGTAGGGAAAGGGACTGAATTGGAACAAATTATATTCCATGCTTGTATAATTATGTCAAAATGAACCCTAGTGTTATATATGTGTATAATGAACTAATAAGATTTTTGAAAAAAATAAAAGCTATGGGGAAGATCACCATTATTCTTTAATATACTTGAAGTCAGATTCAGGTGTTTTGATAAGTAGAGGAAGCCCCCGGCACATCTGGATTAAAGGCAATTTAAGGAAATTTAATTTTCTGCATTCTGAATTTCATGATTTCTTTGATTTTAACCTGTATTCAATTCTTATATCTTAAATTACTATTGAAATAATTAAAGAAAGAAAATAGGTATTTAAAAAAGTCTGTCAGTACTAGTTAATAGATGCCACTAAAAGACTAGAAACTGGGAAGAATCTCTGAATGCATTCTAACATTACTCTTGAAAGATGCTTAATGTCTTTATTAATAATCTAGATGCAGAAACTTTATTTCTTAAGCAAATACAGGAAATCAAGGTAGACTAGGAAGAAGTAAAATGCATTATAGATCTCTCAACTTAAATGAAGAAATTGAATATTAAATTTTATTATTGAATCAGAGAAATAAAAGATTAAAATTGTTTTTAATTGAATGGTAGCTACTAACATAATAAAATTTAATGTAATACTTTAAAATTAATAATTCCAATTAGTAGAAGACAAAGTGGGAGGAAAATCTTAAGTGATGGGGCACATGAACAAACTGAAGAGTAAATCTCTCAATTTTCACAATAAATATGGGAGAAGAATTTAACATGTATTAAATTTTTCTGTTAAAAAACAAAGATTCAGAGTCTCAAAAATAGCATTAAATAAAGTATTTGGGGAATAAATACAAACAAATAAATTTATATTGAAGACAAAATTATATAGAAATTTAAAGAAAATTATATAGAAGTACTAAAAATGAGATGGACAAAGTTATATTAAACACATTACCAGGTAAAGTGCAATTCAGTTTTAGGATTAAAATCCTTTTTTACAAATGGAACAAGGGAAATTTTAAATTGATTAAGGGCAAATTTTTATTGAATATCTAATAACTATAAATATTTCATGCATTGAATATATAATCAAAACAGAAAATAAAAAGCACAATGAAAGTTCTGCAACAGGCTAGGTGTAGATGCCTTTAAACACCTATAAATATTTAGTATGAATGATAATATACAAGTGCAAATATTAAATGCAAAAGTCATCTTTTTAAATGTGTGGATTAGCTTGAAAGACAGTAAGAGATCCTCAGAGGCTGAAAGTGGAAAGTAGGAACATAAACTCAATGTGAGAAAGCACTGCAGCTGGCAGAGACCTTCAGTTGTCTCCGATGGCATTGGCTTGCTGCTGTGGGCATTCAGTCATGTGGGTAATAATAAGCAAAGGCTTGGACCTAAATGAAGTGGAGTTCAGTTTTCAAAAACCCAGGGACTTTGAAGGGCTCAATAAAAGAATAAACTAGAAGGGCTAAGGGAGTGAGGATGTGAATCAGTCATTGCTCACAAAGATGCATTAACAGACAAGAAACTCTGAGAAATTCTAAAACATATAGGGTTGGGGAAAGGAAATCTCCCAAGAAAATTTGGAACAGTGGACAGTCTCCATGCAAAATGCGTTCTAATCACACAACCTTTGTGATCTAAAAATATCAAACGAGGAACTGAAAGCAGCTCCTAGAGAGAACACCTCAGATGATGGACATGCATATGTATACACACACACACACACATGCATGCTGTAAAGAAATGCTTTGCAAACCAAGCCTTAAGAAATTTCTGGAAAAGTTTCCAAAAATGTGTAACTTCAAAATCATATGTCCCAGGATACATAAAAAAGGAAACCATGAGTGAGAGTCAGCAGAACCACAGAAAGATCATCCCCAAAGACTGCAGTGTTATCAGATATAGGATGTAAAAGAAGAATGTTTAAGACATTTAAATCAGTGCTATAGTTTGGATCTGGAATGTCCTCCAAAGGGCCAGGTGTTAAAGTGTGGGTCCTCAGCGTGGCACTACTGGGAGATGTAGAACCTTTAAGCGGTGGGACCTAGTGGAAGGAAATTAAGTCATTGGCAGCATGTCCTTGAAGGTGATATTGGGCCTGGTCCCCTCCTGTTTCTCTTTTTGTTTCCCAGACACCATGAGTAAATAGTCCTCCTCTGCCACATACTCCCACCATGACATACTATGACACCACAGGCCCAAAGCCACAGGACCAAGTAATCATGAACAGAAACCTCTGAAACCATGAACCAAAATAAACCTTTCCTCCTTAAAAGTTGATTATCTCTGGCATTTTGTCACAGTGACAGAAAGTTGACTAACACAATTAATAAAAGAAGGACAAATGACTATCAGAAATAGCTGGGCAAATTTAGAAAAAAAAAGAACTTTTTAGAAAAAATATAGTAAACTCAAGTAGTAGAATCTAAGGTTTTGTGTTTTTCAGGCTGACTAGTTTTTAAATAAAATTCTAGACTATTTATAAAAATCCTGCCTAAAACATAAAGACACAAATGTTTGAGAAAAAATTGTGGAAAATATGTACAAGGCAAAGGAAAACTGGCAGAGTTTTAGTATCAGGTGGGGAAAAAAAAACTTAAGACAAAAAGCATTGTTAAAGTAAAAAAAAATAGCACTTATTATGTTCTAGCCACTATGTGTAATATTTTATATTTATCATAAAATTCCTTACAATAACTATTATGTAAGTTAGGCCTTTTTTTTTTTTTTTTTTTGGTACCCGGGATTTAACCCAGGGACACTTTACCACTAAACCATATCCCCAGCTCTTTTTATTTTGAGACAAGGTCTCACTAAGTTGCTTAGGACCTCACTAAGTTGCTGAGGCTGGTCTCCAACTTGCCTCCACTGTGCCCAGCTGACTTAGGCATTTTAACTCCTTTTTGTAGATGAAAAAACTAGAGTTCTGAGAAGAAAATAACCGGCCCTTTGATTCAGAGTTAGTGAGCAATGCCCTTTATATGTACTCTTTGAGGGGTAACATAAAATATACCAAAGTGCTCTCGGTGATTATACTTCGGTGGTAAAATTGCTAGTGTTATTTTTTTCTTTTTTGTTCATGTATTTTATAACTAGCAACAAAGAAGGACATTATATATAATTTTAAAAAGCTATAAGTAGTTTGTCAAAATAGTAACCCAAATACAAATACCTAAATGATGTATAATCCTTGCCCCCCATAAATCAAATGAGTTTTAGGAAGTCTCTGAAATACACCCTTAACACTCAATCATGTCTAGTTTTGAAGACTGGGATGATGCCTAATTTAAATCAGTTTTAGTCCTTCTATTTCCTGTCATGTGCACAGTTATTAAGCTCTGGAGAGCTCCCCATATGAAAACAGAGCATGTTTATAGTTTATTTTCATTAAATACTTAGTTAAAATGTGGGCTACAATTATCCCTGAAAACAACCTTTTAATTATTCAAATGTCGAGACAGCATAACGTAGATGCAAAAATTGACCTTTACGTTTCTCTTGAGTCAGCAATGTTCTTCAGATTCTAAGTATCCTCTTAAAAAATAAATCACAAGCTCCGTCTCCAAAAAAAAAGAGAAAAAGCCGCTAATGCTGTTTTGTCCCCATGGAACTCAAACAGGGTTATTTTGTGCTGTGCCCCTCAGCAGCAGCCATTTTCGATTGGCTTTGTCTTATGTGTCTGTGGACATGCAAATCATGTAAGTGTTTTTATTTAAAAAAAAAAAAAGAAAGAAAGAAAAGTAATAATACTACCTGACTCTGGTGTTGTTAACTCTTCACAGTTTACAGAAAACATCCACAATATTTGGCCATGAAGGAAGGATATTTGATTCAGCTCAGACCACACTACTAGGGAGTGGCAGGCCCAAGACAAGAAAACAAGCAGGCAACACCCCAAGCAAACCCTTCCCAGGTGGCTGAACCCTTCAGGTCAGGAATCCCATTACCAGTGTCATAGCCCAAGAATAAGCAGAGTGTGAGCATCCAGGGTTTCAAGGCATGATGAATTTATTTGAGATGCACAACATATTCTCAGCCTAATTTTCTGTTGATCAACTTTTAGATTAGCTATTTTAAGAATAAAAACGCCAAGAATATGTATTCTTGCATCCAGATTCTTAGAAATTATTTCAAATGAGACAGAATTCTCTGAAATAGAAAGTATAAAGGAGGTCACAAGCCAGTGAACATCTACCCAAACTTTTCTGTATTAGTCTGGTGATAATGGAGTAGAAAAGCAGATTGGAGTTAGGCAGACCTGTATACAAATACGTTTTGCACTGATAAACCAGGCGAGTAATTTAATCTCTGTGACATCTGCTTTCTTATTTATAAAAATGGAAATAATGTGCAAAAGCCCATTTGAGGAATCAAATGAGATAGTATTCAAGTAAGGATATATCTCAGCAAACTGAGGAAATCATTTATTTCACAAGTATTTATTGAGTACCCGTCAGGCATTGGGTCTCTTGGCCATCATTTTGCCTAGAGGGAGGATTTCGTAGGTTGACAGTAGAAGAAAACATTACTTTATCTTCTGTTTCCCATCAAAATCCATTTGTGAGCTTACTTTTATTCAGTCTCTCTCACTGAAATCATAGCTCTATCCCTGTATTAGTTTGCTCCGGCTGCTATAACAAAACACCACAAATTCATACTTTGATCTTAAAACAGCAGAAATTTATTGTCTCAGTCTAAAATCAAGGCATTGCAGGCTGAACTTCCTTTGAAGCTTCTGGGGAAGAACATTTTCTTGCCTCTCCCAGTTTCTGTGGCCTCAGGTTTTCCTTGGCTTGTGGTCCCATCACTCCAGTCTCTGTCTCCATTTCTTTGTTGTTGTTGTTGTTGGGGAAACCTCCATTCCCTTAGCCTTCCATTTCCTTGAGAAGGCTTCTGCCAGAATGACATTCCTGACCCTTCTGCCCTTACTCATTCCTTCCTATGGCAGATGTGAGTCACTCAATAGGTGAGTTTAGGAGAACATTCCAGGCACACCTCATCCTAAAAGCCTCTGGCTTCTCAGTCCCTGATGAAGCAACTTGACCTCTGGATGTCAATGTCTCTGCTAATGCATGTAGCAAAGCTTCATAGGTCCTGATCTGCCCCTGCATAAGTGAGTCTAGCAGTTTGAACGAACTTGTTCCAATCCGAGGGCATGTATTAGGAAATTCAGCTGTGGCCATTAGTCAAGCTTGGATCTGACTCCATTTCTGCAAAGCTGTCTTTCCTTGTGTCTTCATATGTCTTCATGGCATCTCTTCTCTGTACCCAAATTTCTTGTTTGTTTGTTTGTTTAAGGACACCAATCACAGTAAACCCAAAGAGCTTCATCTAGACTTGATTACATCTACAAAGTCCCTATTTCCAAATAAGTTCATATTCACAGCTTCCAGAGGTTATGACATCAATATATTGTTTGGGGGAACACAATGAAACCTGTCAAAGTCCCTAGCTTTGCCAGTCACTCTAATAAAAAGTCTTCTATATGTTTTCATTCTCAAGAACAGTATTGTTCCAAAAGCTAAAATAACCAGTCCTCTAGTAACAAGACTCCTTCAATATTCACACTTTGGAGCTTTGTACCTCTCCAAGCTAGGATCACCTTAACACCTGATCCTCTGCCGTGGGGAAGCTGCCCAATGAACCTTCTTTCTCTGATTCTTCCCTCCAAGGTTGGACCTGGAGCAGTGAGGGGTCTAGCCTATGCAACCTGAGCATGGTGGTCATTTAACAAAAACATGTTGTCCCATACTCTGCTTTTGTGGGTCTCTCAGAAATTTCCACTGGGAATATGCAAGAGCAATTTCAGTGAGAACATCGCTAGTCTTCCATCTTCCAGGGAGGTCTCTTGGGTGAAATTAAAGATAGCGCCATCTGGCCTTCATCCTTGGTGATGGTCCAAATTCAGTCTATGAGAAACACATTCTAGACCATTCTTTTCATAGCAATGCTATCCTCTGGTCCCTTCAATTTAGATCTTTTATAGAAGTTATAAGTAAAGTTTTGAAAATTATATGTGTGTATACATACATACATGTATATATACATATACACATATAGAGACTTTTTAAGCATTTCTTTTGAATATCAGACACCTATTGTTATTTTCTTTCATTCTTTTGAGCTCACAGCCAAACTGAGAGTCCCATTTTAGCATTCCATTGTAGTTTCCTTCATTCTTGATAGAAAAGAGATTGAGAGCAGGATCAGTGACCTTGTATTTCTAAGCAGAATGAACCTGGTTTGTCTTAGAAAATTAAGTGACAAGAGACCAACAGAAGGGCTCTGTTCTGCTCTTTTCCTCCAACCAAGATATTTGCCAAGCAACGGCATTGATTGATCCTTAAAGCCAAGGACAGGTTTGAGATATGGGGAGGGATGAGGGGAAACGAGTCTGCATTGATGGAAAGCCCACAAGAGCACGAATGAGAAGGTGTAGTTCTGGCCCTGGTTCTGCTATTAACTAGCTTGTGACCTTGGACTTATGAAAGTCGAATGAGTCAACACACTAAAAGCTCTTTTAAAATTATACATATTCAAGAGGACAATATTCTTGCTCTTAGCAAGAGGCAATGCTGTTTTGACACTAAATCCTCCTATTTCTTCCTTACAAAATCTCTGAGATTCACCCTTTCCTTTCTGTTACCACTGCAATCACCTGATCTAAATCCATTTTAGCCTCCAAATGTATCTCTGTTCTGTCCGCTTCCCACAATCCATCCCCATGAAGAGGGGTTGCATTAGACCCTCCTAAGACCTGCTCCTTCCTGTTGTGATCCCCAAATTCTATAAGACAATAAACAGGAAAAGAAAAGCAGGATTGTGTCTCAGCTCTTCCCTCCCATCCTTCACTTTAGCTGTGATTCCAATAAGTCAGTTAAAGATTAGACATGTAGATAAATAGGTATGTAGGTGGGTAGGTGGATAAAAAAATATATAAAATTGAATGAGAAAAAAGGCCAATTAAGTGAAGACAGGAATTTTTTAGCTACTTCATGGTTTCCATCAGTCTGCATTACAAAGATGCTGCATTTACTGTTCCATGTAAGACAATGTGTGCATCATTTTATGCTCATTTGCTCTCAACCCATGGTAGTCTGGCTTCTTCCCCTATTCCACATAGCTTGCTTTGGACAAGATTATGTCTCTGTGGTTGTTAACTCATAGACAGACCTCAGCCTAATTGAGCTTCTTTGTAGCATTTGATACTGCTAAACACTTTCTTTACTTCATAATTGCCTTCTTTTGGGCTTTCTGACCATTCTCTAGTGAGTTCTTGTACTGCCTATTCCTTATTGCCAGTATTCCTGGGGGTACCCTGCTAGAAGCCCACTCTTCTCTCCTGACACTCTCACTGGTCAAATGTGTTCCCTTACATGATTCCAATTAACAGCCACATGGCAGTGACTCTAATTTCATATCTCTGTCTCTGATTCTACACCTGAGACACTTGATTCTACACCTGAGACGTGGCCCACAACTTACTCAACACACAACATCTGTGTTTGAACACTCTGGAGACCCCTCCAGCTGAACACATCCTGGTCCTAACTCCTCTTCATAACCCTGTTTTGCCTTTTCTGTTCTCTGATTCAGGAAACAGGAACCTCCACATGAGAAGCCCTGTCCATTCATTCTCTCTCTCCTCCCTACACTTCCCTCCAAAGTAACATCTAACTGAACACTAAGTCCTATTGATTCTATTATCCAGACTGAGTAATCTTTCTAAAAACAGAGGTCTACATAATGATTTCTCACTTGTCCATAGAATAAAGTTCAAACTTGCTGACCCAGCTTACAAAATCTTTTAATGATCTGGACCATTCCTGTCTCTGCATCCTCAACTGTGACTCCTCCTACCTTGATATCTACACTGACATCGTGATAAATCATCAGTTACCTAAACAGGCTGGGGGATCTTGCTCCTAGCTTTTGCACTTGCTGTTCCTCCTGCCATAATTGTTCCTTCCTCACTCCGTTACCTGGTTAACTTCTGTTCAACATCAGAGCCTTGCCTGGCTATCTCTGCATCCAAGGAGACGCCTACCTTCCATGTTTAGGTCGGCTTCTCTCCTCTTTTCTCCCAGAGTATACTGATGCCCCTTTCTCAGCCTTCGAAGCATTTTGTGGCCTGTCTGTCCCCAGCAGGGTGCACGCACCAGCCGCACATTAGCCTCTCTCTTGTTCCTTGCTACACTCTGGTGACTAGAGTATTGCCTGCCCCATGGAAAGCTTGGCAATCATGTTTGCTGAATAAGTGAATTAAGTTTAAATGCTCCTCTTCAAAATTTATGAATTTCCTCAATCAAAGAGGGTCTACATGAAAAAAAAATCCATTTTATAAAGACGTTGGAAAAGCATTAGTCTCTAGCACATGCACGTATTTCTTTTTCAAACTGTTGTGTGTGTCTGGCTTTTCAAAATGGGTTCCTAATTACATGATAGCTCCTGGGACCACTGCAGTTCCAGTACAACAGATCTTACTAGTGGAGTCAGGTAAATGAAAATAGAGGAAGCCCAGTCCCCCGGAGCCTCCCCTGCTCCATCTATCAGGTTCTGTGGGAAAGAGAGCTCAGATGGTAGATTTTCTCCTACGCTGGTGGAGCCTCTGGCCTGGCATTTTATTGGGCCTCTCTTTTTCAGTGTTTTGATACTGAGAATGAGGCAGCAGCTGCCAAGAAGTGAGATCCCATGCCTAGTATCCTTGGCAGAGAAAATATTTCTCTAATCCTGTCCAAATTAATCCTCACAGGCCAATAAATCAATACACAGGGAGAATGTGTGATGATTTGGGCCATCTGGATTTTTTTAAAGCATTGGTGGGTATAACAGAAACTCATAGCTCCATGGGATCCATCCCCAGCATGGGCACATTCACTTTCCCACGTGGTGTCAGCACCACCACGTCCAGGGCTGGGGAGCCGCTGGCAGATTTTCAGAATCCTCACCTTGCTGTTGAGTCTGCCCGTTTGATTTTAGCATCAGAGAATTCAGTATGAACCATCTTCTCACCCAACAGCCTCTTAACAAACTGGATCTAGACTCTGTCTTCACATCTGGTCCACCATTGTGACAATCAAATAAAGAAAAAGGAAGGAATTAGAATATCAGCACAAAATGATCAAAACAATGTAATGGATTTTCTTTTAATTGGACTTTTCTTGCCAAAATGACAGAATCAGTTTTGAGTGTTTTTTTTTTTTTAATATCCTAAAAGGGTGGGGTGAAATATTTCCACAAACTGAAAGGTAGTATCTGCACAGGTATTCAATACAGCAAGTTTAAATCCACTAGTATAGAGGAAGAGGAAAATACTACAAAAGAAACTCCTTTTAATATAATCCCTCTCGTGTGTGGCCTTTTCAAAGGAAAAGGACTGAGGAAGGAACCAGTTATCCCCAGACATACTAAGGATGTTTTAGCAGTTTTAGCTTTAAGTGCTGCCCCTGCAACGGTGTTTTGTGTTCTAAGCCAAAGGCTTTACCTTTATCATTCACTGTGTGCTCACAACAGGCCTCTCACATGAGTGTTTTTCCCATTTTAAGATGGGAGACTAGAACTCAGAGACATTCAGCAACTAGTTCAAGGTCACACCAATTATGAAGTGCCAGAGCTGAGCTGAAAACTTAGTCTCACTCCCCAACTCCTGCTCTTAACCTGCATTCCCAGTATGAGATAATGTTTGAATGCTATTATTTTATTATTATTATTATTATTATTATTATTATTATTAGTTGTTCAAAACATTACAAAGCTCTTGACATATCATATTTCATACATTTGATTCAAGTGGATTATCAACTCCGATTTTTACTCCATATACAGATTGAATGCTATTATTTTTGCAGGCCCTGACCAACCACAGAATAAAATCTTGTTAGTTACCAGAAAATAATTCCTTTATGGGAATTTCTCTTATTTATATTATTTTAAAAGAAACAACAAGAGAAATCAAAATGTTGGAGAGGAAAGGTCAGAACTACTTAGATAGCCCACTCCACTAATAGATCACCTGTTTTTGTCTTTCCGTGTTTCTCTCAGTCTTTGTCCATTCTCTATACATAATTATATGTTGTTTCAAAGGCCATTTTAAATAACTGGTTAGCATTAAAAAGATGACTATATCAAATGAGTTTTCTTCTCAAAACACTAAGATTTATTTTAATTTTTCCTTCTACATTCTTGGTTTCATTTCCCTTTCTGGAACAATAACAACAATAAAATCTTGAAGAATTCTGAGTCACACAGCAGATGTGAGGATGAGAAAACCTGCTGGTTAATTGGAGATGAGTTTCACTGGGCACAATCACATAAAAACAAACTATGTGTGATAAACTCCTACCCCTGAGAGCTGGTCTCAGGATACACAAAAATTATTCCACCAAAGATCTCTGTTTTTGTGGAACTTCAGATTTTCACACCCTGGGTGTCTATTTCAGCATTTTCCATGCTGTGTTACACACACACACACACACTTCAAGATAAAATACATTCAGAACTATTGCTCATATTCTCCTCTCAGAGATTTAAAATATACATTAGCATATAAAGATCCTGGCAATTTACACAGAAAGAGACCTATTTATTTCTGTCCAGAAGTTGTAAACTCAGTTGCCCACAGAGCCAGCCAGGTAGATAAGGACCTGGTGGTGGCTGGGATGTAGTGGAACCATATGTATCTCCTGAAGCTCTCTGCTTTTGAAATGTGAGCCTAGTGTTAACTGATCTTCATGAAATGTTTTAGCACAAGTTTTTATGTGAAATTTTGCAACTAAGATAAGGTAGAGGAAACACATGTCTTGGCTACATCTACTAAAAAAGACTAGAGCTGAACAGTAATGGAAGCAGTAAAAATGGATTTTTTTGGACTGCTATTGTCTTTTTTCTCTTTTTTTAAATTTTAATTTGTTATATGTGACAACAGAATGCATTGTAATTCATATTACACATGTAGAGCACAATTTTTCATATCTCTGGTTGTACACAAAGTAGAGTCACATCCTTCGTGTCTTCATCCATGTACTTAGATAATGATGACCATTGCATTCCACTGTCTTTCCTACCCCTTTCCTACTCCCTTCCTCTCCCTCCCCTTTTCCCTTTTGCCCTATCTAGAATTCATTTAATCCTCCCACCACCACCCCCACAGCATATTATGGATCAACATCCTTAAATCAGAGAAATCATTCGGCATTTGGTTTTTTGGGATGGCTAATTTCACTTAGCATTGTATTCTCCAGCTCCATCCATTTACCTGCAAATGCCATGATTTTATTCTCTTTTAATGCTGAATAATATTCCATTATCCATTCATCTACTGAAGGGCATCTAGGTTGGTTCCACAGTTTAGCTATTGTGAATTGTGCTGCTATAAACCTTGATGTGGCTATGTTCCTATAGTATGCTGTTTTTAAGTCCTTTGGATATAGACCAAGGAGAGGGATAGCTGGGCCAAATGGTGGTTCCATTTCCAGTTTTCCAAGGAGTCTCCATACTGCTTTCCACATTGGCTGCACCAATTTGCTGTCCCACTAGCAACGTATGAGTGTGCCTTTTTCCCCACATCCTCACCAACACTTACTGTTTGTATTCTTAATAGCTGCCATTCTGACTTGAATGCACATGGATTTCCAATTTTCCCAGCTCTCACCATGCACAAATGGTGAGATGAAATCTTAGAGTACTTTTAATTTGCATTTCTCTAATTGCTAGAGATGTCGAACATTTTTTCATATATCTGTTGACTGATTGTATATCCTCTTCTGATTTTTTCAAATATTTGTTTCTGATTGTATATTGATTGGGTTGTTTGATTTTTTGGTGTTAAGATTTTTGAGTTATTTATATATTCTAGAGATTTTTGCTCTATCTGACATATGTGTGGTAAGAATTTATTCCCAATTAGTAGGCTCTCTATTCACCTCACTGATTGTTTCTTTTGCTGAGAAGAAGCTTTTTAGTTTGAATCCATCCCATCTGTTGATTCTTGATATTAATTCTTGTGCTATAGGAGTCTTATTAAGGAAGCTGGGGCATAATCTGACATGATGGAAATTTGGACCTATTTTTTTTTTAATAGACACAGTGTCTCTGGTTTAATTCCTAGGTCCTTGATCCACTTTGAGTTGAGTTTTGTGCATGGTGAGAGCTGGGAAAATTGGAAATCCATGTGCAACAAAATGGATTTTATTCAGAAACATTGCAAAAGAGTAAAACAGATGTTTATAACTCAGCTCAGTTCCAAATACTGAAAAAAGCATGGACAAGTGAGGATCTATAGCCATGGAGCCGGGTGGGGGTCCATGGATGGAAAATTATTAAGAGGGAACAACAGGGGTAGAGAAGGGTTTTGGTTAAATTGACCTAACAGATTCTTGCTAAAGGCTGACTATTGTGGTAGACCACCTGGGATTGGGAAGGTAAAGGATTCCATAAGACAGAAAAGTGAAGAGATACTGAAGATGGAGGATTCTCACTAAACTGTCTTAGCAGGATCGTTGGTACAACTAGACTCTGCAAAAGACAAATGTGGAAGCCAAGGGTTGAGACCCGTTGAAAAGAGAGGTCAAAGGAGCTTTGGTCAAGCAGTCTTAGTCAGATCTGGTCTTCAAGTCACCAATCTGCAGCCTCGGGTTTAACCTGAAGAATCTCTTAAACCGAAAGAACCTCTGCTCCTAGAGCACTCTGTTGGGGAATGCTGCTAAGCTTCATCAGCCTTCCACCCCTGGAGGAAGCTCCAGTCTATTGTCCTTTCTCTAAGCCTACTCTTCATTCCATACTCCAGTCCTCCAACCTAGAAGAGTAATAGGTGTTCCAGTTACCATGACTGTGTAAAACATTACTCCAATACTTTTGCAGGAGATAACAATTTTTATTTTGCTCAGAACTCTGGAATTCCAGTGGAGCTCAGAGAAGATAACTCATCTTGTTCCCCTAGATGTCAGGATGACTTGAAGCTGGGGGCAATGGAGAGGAGCTGGAACCATTTGAAGGCAGCTTGCTCACATGTCAGAACATTTGTGCTGTCAGTCACCTGAGACTAACTAAGGTCATAGCTGGAATACAGACATGTGGCCTTCTTCTGGGCTTGAGCTTCCTGGCAACATGGTAGCTAGATTCCAAGGGTAGAATGTCAAGAGAAAGAGGAAAAGGCATAGAAAACTATATCACCTTTTAGCAGCTGCCCTAAGAAGTCATTCCAGGTTGCTTCCATTGCATTTTATTTATCAATACAGGTATTTGAAGACAGGGCCATACACTATACCTCTTATGGGAGTGTGGCAAGGTTCTGAAGAAGATAGGTGTCAATCCATTTTGTGCTGCTATCACAAAATACCATAGACTGGGTACTTTATTTTAAAAACAGAAATTTATTTCTTACAGTTCTGGAAGCTGGGAAGGTCAGGATGAAGGGACCACATCTGGTGAGGGCCTTTTTGTTGTGTCATAACATAGCAGAAGCCACCACTTGACAAGAGAACACACTTGAGAGAGAGACAAAGAAGGCCTTTTATAACAAAAACCATTCTCATGATAGCCAACACACTCCCATGATCATTTCATCAATCCTTGCATGCAGGCATCACAACCTAATCACCTCTCATTTGGTCCCGCCTTCCAATACCTTTGGATTAGGGATTAAGTTTCACACATGAACTTTGGAGGACACATTCAAACCGTGGCAGTGGGGAACAGCAATACTGCTATGATCATTTTTGGAAGAGTTGATCTGCCACAAAAGGAAAGAGTGAATTGTTTTGAATTCTGCCTCTGTCATTTATCAATAGTAAGGTGACAATGAATAAGTGATTTCATCTCTCTGCATCATATTTGCTCACCCTCTCCTGAATTATAGTTATCGCCATTTTTATTTTTTCATTGGACAATTGACTTCTTGTGTCAATCTATATGAATCAGGGCAAAATTAAATATGAATCAAATCAATGGGGTTGGGGTTGTAGCTCAGTGGTAGTGCACTTGCCCAGCACACCCAAGACCCTGGGCTCAATCACTAGCACCATACATACATCACTGGGGAATTTTAAGGGATGGCAGCATATTAGCAGTTCCAATTTATCCATTTATTTTAGTTATCCTTAAGTTAAAATAGAGATACTTCTAATTTTGTGGTCAAACCTAATTGTTAATTAGAAAGATCCTGGAGCTTTGCTAAAAAAAAAAAAAAACCGATCAATGTGAGATTGTGTGCCAATTCTGCCTGTGAGAAATCTGGCTTTCTTTTTGCCTCTTTAACATCCATTGATTAACTGTCACTGGATCAAAAACTTAAAAAACAAAACAAAAACAAACACCAAACCAAACAAAACCAACCAGCTCTGCTGATGTGGAAGAAAAAGAATTATCTCTTTCATGTTTTGTTCTAATAGTCACATGATGCAAAGCCCAATGATTTACATGTAGTCTGGGTTTATACATATTTCTAAGAGCTTATTGTTTTAACAGATAGGGAGTTTTCCAGGTCTTTTTTCTACCTGTTCAGATGGCTAAAGGAAAAAGAATCCTATTTGCAGCTGAGCACATGGCTGGTGGCTCACTGTCCACATAACAGCTTCCTTATTCTCAAGACTTGTCATCACACGTGACATGAGACTAGGCTCAAATGCAAAGGACCTTATCACCATCTCCTCATGCCTGTGGGAATGTATCCCTAGTCACCTGCCCTTACTGGCCCAAAGAGCACCCAGGACGCCTGCAAGAAATAAACGGCTCCTAAGAAATTGGCCCCACAAAACCTTACTCCCAAATCATCAGTGTGTTCTAGAGCAGTCAATGCAATTCTTCTTCTCCTTTTTTTTTTCAATTCTTCTTCATGAATGAAGATACCACTGCTATGACCATGTGAAATTTCATTCTGCAAAGACATACCCTGGCTGTCCAAATGGGAAGGTGTCACCTTCCCATTTGGACAACAGGTTTTGCTCTTTATTCTTTTAGACTCCCCCTTGCCAGATGAGAAGAGAAAGCACAGAACAGGAAACTACCTTAGATTCTGTTAGAAACAGCTCTCGATTTCTTTCTGATATCCTGCTCAAGCCTTGTGTTGCATTATTTCCAGCCTCCTGTGTCCTTTCCTCCCCTTCCATCATTTCTAATTTTTCTTTCCCATGTTTCTGCACCTGTTCTGCTAGTGCAGTGCTTGGTAAGAGCCTCAGGCTATTTGCCCAGGTACCTGCTGGAGACCACGGTGATGGCTGACTCCTGTAAACAAAGAAGCTTGTCTATCCAGAGGCAGCTGCAAAATTGATGTTGAGTGCTAGCACCAATATTTTTTGTTTTCAACACTTCTGAACCATACCATTTACAGTTTGTAAACTATCCTAAGAAACACTTTTTCCATGTAAAAATAAAATGGCATTAACTGACTATTCCTTAGGGCTTAGATGTTACAAATTCTATGCACTTCATGTGAATTATTTCATTTAATCCACGCAACCACTCTACAGGATATTTACATTTTACAGATGTGCAAACTCAGTTGAAGATGTGGATTAACTTGCTTAAGGTCGCATGACAAGGGACCTAGGGAAATCCAGACTATTCTACCTGAACCCAAAACCTGTGTGTTTTCCTCCCTGTATGGTTAGTTTTGAGAAAGAGAATGTGTGACAGGTCCACTTCTTACTTCATACAGATTTTACTAATTTTGCATCTTCCTGTTTGACTAAATAAATATATTTATTAATAACAGTGCAACCCGAGGAATTCTGAGCTTTTAGAACTGATTGAGTCAAGTCTCCATCTGATCTTTGACACTTCCCTATGACTCCTCCCATTGGTCATTCTGTCTCAATTTGAAGACTTCTAATGTTGGGGAACCCCTCCTTCTCAGAAGAAAGGAGCTCTACCTATTTCCGGGCAGTTTTATATTGCATTTGGTAAAAATCTGTCTTCCTGGAACTGACATTCATTCATCCTCGTTCTGCTGCCTACAAAAAAAGTCTGAGCCAGCTCACCCAGCTCTCATCACACCCCTGAGCCTTGCTTTAAATTGCTCCCCTACACATTCTTCCTAAGCAAGATTCTTCCTGCCTGTGATGTCTTTTGCCCAAATAGACTCCAGTTTTATCAGTGACCCTAACTACATGAAGCTGTCACCACTGCACCCAAAACACCAAGTAATTCTGACCAATCAAAAGTCTATCTCATCCTCCATGAGGGTGCTGCACCTCTATCAGTACAGCCCAGTTGGACTATGTTCTCTGGGCTATCACATGGAATCCTCCTGAACTATTGTACCCCAGGGTGATGAGGTTGCAGTCTGATCTGCATGTAGTTTCATTTCCACAAAAATTGTTTGCTGAGATAAATATTTTATCTGAACTTATACAATGGTTTTAATTCCCTGCCACATAAAAAAAGATTATTCTTTTTCTTCCGCATCAGCAGAGCTAGTTGGTTTTGTTTGGTTTGGTGTTTTTTTGTTTTGTTTTTTAAGTTTTTGATCCAGTGACAGTTAATCAACGGATGTTAAAGAGGCAAAAAGAAAGCCAGATTTCTCACAGGCAGAATTGGCACACAATCTCACATTGATCGTTTTTTTTTTTTTTTAACAAAGCTCCAGGATCTTTCTAATCAACAATTAGGTTTGACCACAAAATTAGAAGTATCTCTATTTTAACTTAAGGATAACTAAAATAAATGGATGAATTGGAACTGCTAATATGCTGCTATCCCTTAAAATTCCCCAGTGATGTATGTATGGTGCTAGTGATTGAGCCCAGGGTCTCGGGCGTGCTGGGCAAGTGCACTACCACTAAGCTACAACCCCAACCCCATTGATTCATATTTAATTTTGCCTTGATTCATATAGAAATTTTTATTTTATAGTTTTACAATAAAAAAGTTAAAGGAAAAATGTTAAATATACTTTTGAGGAAATGCTTTAGAATGTAATTTTTAGAGATCAGTAAACAACATAGAAGGCCCCTTCAAAAAGACTACGTGATCTTGTGCTGAGATCTCCCCTCCAGCTGATTCTGGTTTAAGTTAATCTGCATAAACAAAGAAGCTTGAGCTTTCTAATAAATGCCGTATTCCAACTTTATAAATGGGGACACAATAAGGTTTAAATGACTTGCTTCATAGAGATAAGGGAGCTTCTAGAACACTTCTCTCTTCTTCCACAGAATATCAGTGCTGAAGGAACAGGTATCAATTCCATAGAATATCAGAGCTGAAGAAATTGTTCTATTGTGGGGTCATTAAAGAAGACATCATGGAAAAGTTGAATTTGAAAAGAATTAAGCTTCTGATTCAAATGTATGTCAAGATCATTGTACTGTCATGTGTAACTAAGTAAAACAAATTTTTATAAAATAGCAATTTCAAAAAAAAAGAACAGAATTAAGCATTTTTTACATATACTCTTACTTTTTCACCAAAATAATGTTGGCTTGCAATAGGAAATTTGGGCTGGGGCCGGAGCTCAGTGGTGGAGCACTTGCCTAGCATGCGTGAGGCACTAGGTTCGATCCTCAGCACCACATAAAAATAAAAACAAATAAAATAAAGGCATTCTTTCCATCTACAACTACAAAAAAAATTTAAATTGGGAGAAATTTTGAAAAGTACAAGGAAAGGTGTTGGGATGAGTTACTCATAATCCCATCCCATAAAACAGCACTACTTGTGTGCTTCTTTGCAGTCTTTCTCCCTGGCAGAGTATTGTATTATTAGCAATCATAATACTATATTTTCTATCATTGCAACCATATTGTTTCTCAAGGAATATTATAACTCAAGGACTATTCAATGTTTTAATAAATTCTTCAAACACTATTTTAATTGCTATTTAACAGTCCCTTAAAGAACTTTGCCATAAATTTCTTCACCTTGTTCCTACTTTTGAATCATTACATGGAAGAGATAGATTTAAATGAAGAGAGTAGAAGTGTCTAGAAGAAGAATATGCAATATAAAAAATTTAAAAACAGAACATTCACAGCATGTGTAGATAAGCTTTGAGGTTTGTTTCCTTTACATTTTTTTTCCAATAGGATAAAACACTAATAAGAACACCTACTTTTGTTGAGTATCTACCATGAGATTTATGCCACAGATATATTTTATCATTCAGTCAGGATAAAAATTAATCCAAGTTTCTATTACATCTTCATTTTAAAGATGAGGAAAACAAGAGCCAGTTTTCTTAAGGGACTTGCAAAAGGTCAACAACAGAGAAAGAACTTGAACCAAGATTCATCTGAGAAGAAAGCTCCTCCTGTTGACCACCATACTCCATGTTTCATGTACCATTGATATCATCAGAGAGCTATTCTTAAAAATGGAAATAGATTGCAAACAACAGCTCATAAGCAGATAAGCAGATAACTTGTTACATGTCAGGTATAAAAACCAATCTACCGAAATCCCAGAATAGCTAAGAAAATCATCAATAAATAAAATCTCCTGAGTCATGTCTAAAATGTTTAAAATTCAAATATGTTTCAGGTTTCTCTAAAATTCATTAAAGAGGGAGCTGCGTTAATTGCAGCTATGTGAATGAAGTCTGGATTCTGAGACTAGATGAAAATTGATTATGCTAAAAGTAGTCTCCTATAATTAAATGAAAACCGTGCTGTGAGCACTAATTAGTCAGCAATAACTTATTTTAAGTGAAAACAGTCAGTCTTGGTGTATCTCATTAAATGAGAGCCCAGCAGCCCCTCTCAGCTGAGATTCCACAGCAGTCACCTACAGCTGTAATTTGAAACTGCAGGAAAGGGGTGATGTACCCTTCTGGAACTCTGGTGTACACATCCTGTAGCCCTCTCATTCCTTCACTCACAAGACCTGTAATATACTTTGAATTCCAAGGACTCTCACTAGGGAAGATGTCTGCCTTACAAAGTACACAGAGCCCTTGGTCTCTTGCATCTCCCAGTGGGGGTTTAGGAAAGTCAGTAAATATCATAAAATTCACTTGGCATATTTTTCTTCATTTCTAATGAAGACGAATTAAACCTGCATACTTGAAAAGTTAAAATGCATCCTCTGAAATTTTCTCCAAACTCTTCAATATCTGATAATATTCAGTTTTCCTGGTATTAAAAAAAAGAGAAGATAAGTTATTTGCTGTTGTTGTTGTTCAACTTATTGTTTAATTATAAAAGAAAATACAAAAAGCATAAAAGAGCAAGGAAAATATCACCCACCATTCCTTCATCCAAAGACAGATCGTTATGGACATGGTACCATATTTCTTCCTTTTATCTACCCATAACTTTTGTTATTCGTGCATTATAATTATATACAATAATGGAATTCATATTCATAAATGCACATAACTACCCATAGCTTTTCTATATTTGAGATCATTCTGTTCACACAATTTGGTATTCTACTAGAAGGATCCATCAAAAAAGAAATTTTACATTTTATTCCTTAGCCTAAATACCTAGTAGTCATTCCATGTGTTTCCAACATCTCAGACAGATTGTCAATTTGCACCGCTGTGAGCCCTCCTGGAGAAGCGTCCTCTGCCAATAGGATAGAACCCATTACTGGGTAGGGATGAATATTCTGGACCAAATGAAAAAGGAGATCAAGACTCACTACTTATTTAGTGCTTGGGATTGATCATGCACACTTTTAGCCAAAGTAAATAAGGTTATGACTATCATTCACAGCAACTTTGAGAATAATTCTTCTGGGGGAGAGACAGTACCCAGGAAGACCAGGAGGATTAAAAGGAGATTAATTAACCCAGCCAGGTAGAGGATGTGTGGACAAGTCACAGAACTTAGAGTCGCAGAACTGGAGACTTGCAGAGGGAGTATGAATGTCAGTTCCAGATTCAGTCAAGGAACACCAACTTTTGGTTTTGTTTTGTTCAATGAAAATAAAGTGGTTTCCAAGCATCTTTCTTAGCAAACTGTCAGGTAACTTAATCTGAGACACAAAATCTGGAAGGCTTATGTAGTGCCAAACACAAGGCCAGAGTGTCTACCCTCTTGTTATGGTAACTGCTAACAGTCTTCAAGCCCAAATGGTTCCTCAAAATTCTTGAGCTCAGGCCAATTTCCTAGGAAACGCCCAAAAGCTGAGCAAGAGTCTCCTTCTACTCAGCACCCAGCGCTCTCCATCTCTTTCCCCCACTGTTCCCCCTCTCTCTCAGACTCTATAACACACTCCCACCTTCCTTCTCCCTCTAGGTCATCTAAAGTACTCTCTTCAGGCTTAATAAAATGGAAGCCAACCCTGAGCAGCTCTTAAAGAAAAATTCTGCTTTCATGTAGGAATACACACCTTCCTAGATGTCAAGGAAAACCTTGGCCTGGTTTCCCCTAGAGGAGACGTATGGGAAAGCTAAAAAGGAAACACACACACACACACACACACATACACATGCGCGCAATAAGTAATACTTTTCAAAAAAAAAAGTATCATCCTGCCACAGAAAAGACCTTGAAGAAGATTCATTCATTTTCACACCCAAATCCAAGGTCCTTCAAGGAGGCCAGGTTTGCCATAAACTGATAAGCCTGGGCTTGGAAACTAGATGCAACTCAGATCCTGTGAATCCTAGCTCTGGGACCCTAATCTGCAGACTCCATTTTCTCCTACCACTGTGTTTAGCACAGAGTAAGATCAACTTTCCCTGTCCACAGCCAGCTGCCTTCCAAAATCACTGCCCAGCCAGTCCCAAAGCAATTATTCGAATTCTTCACATTCTAGAAGCAACTTAAAATGTGGGCTGGTGTCACACTTGAAACTTTCTTAAATTCAGAACTCCCCAATTTATAATGGCTCAACTTACGACTTTTTTTTTTACTTTAAAATGGTGCAAACGTGATACCCAGCCAAAAGCAATCATACCTTGAATTTTGAATCTTGGCCTTTTCCTATGCAAGTAATATGCCACAGGACAAGCTCACAGTGCTTGACAAAAGCAGTGACCACAGCTCCCAGTGTACTATGTGATCCCAAGCGTAAACAGCTGATTGTTTTCAGTATATAGAGCTGTTAAGCTCTGATGATCAGTAGGTTAGGTGTATTAATTCATTCTCTTCTTACAGGGTCTTTAACTTAAAATAGGTAAGTTGTGGAACATTTGCAATGGATTTTCTGATCCTTCAAGTGGTAGTTATTTTCCTGCTGGAAAAAATCACACTGGTCCACTTCGACATTTTCCCTTCCAGAAGATCTTCAACCAGTTGTTGGATGTGACCAACTTAAACACCTTTTGCCTCCTCAGAACTCATTTTGGTGAATAAGAAAAACTTACCCCCACCTGGGAAAACCAGATAATGTGGCATGTTTTTAAATCATCTCCTTTGGGCTTTCCTGTCTCCTAGTCAGATACAGAGTTTTGGGATAAGATGCAAGCAGAATGGGAAGAGATGGCCCGGAGGAACTGGATATCTGAGAACCAAGAAGCCCAGAACCAAGTTACAGTCTCAGCTAGTGAGAAGGTAAACCCATTCCGTTCTTACATGCGCTGACAAATTTCCTCATCCTCTTCACAGCGTGTTTTATAGATTATTAAACTATTTTGTCAGAAATCTAAAAATCAAAGATAATTTAATATCGATCTGACCTAGGAGAAATCACCGATAGATGGAAACAAGATAACCATCCAATGTGTAAAGGCAGTGAGCTGAAATCAAAAGCTCTTATTTATCGTCAGTGTTCAGACCATTTGTCAGCCACCCAGAACCTGGATCCTGACTGCTTGGGGCAGTTACAGAACTAACATTTAGAGTGGATTGGCAAGAACTGGGCTCATCAGCCGCTTTAGTCCTGCTGATGTGCCAACAATAGAAGCTATATAGTGGCGAGGGAGTGAAGGAGGGCCTGGGCTTGCTTCACAGGTGGTCATTACACCACTAGCAAATCATGGTAGAAAAAAGTCTCTCCAAACCACCAGGTCAGGTCCCAATGGGAATCCTCAGAGATACTCCTCTGATAGGAGTCCCAGCAACTGTACTTGTGCAATGAACAATCATGAAGTCCTGGTGGCTCTAAGATCAATCCTTCAAAAGCACTTTTGGCCAAGCCAGCAGAGAGGGGGTTAATTGAAAGAAAGAAAAAGACATAGAATTTTCTTACACAGAAAAAAAAGTACATGTCTGTGTCTGTCTGTATTGGGGTTTTGTGATGGAGAGAGTGTCAATTGCATTCACTTCTGAATAATTTCCATGATATTTTTCTGCACGCAACAAATATTTATATATTTATCTACTCTGCAGTAGGTACTGGGGATAAGAGACTCTGATTTGAGGAGATCTGCAATTTACATAGTGATTAAAATGTTTCTCTCCTCCCAATACTCTCTCTTTCTCAGAAGGCCAGGCAATCATACAAAATCAGAACAAACATCTTATTAAAAATAGCTGTCTTATCCAAAGAAAGCAGAGCTAAGGTAAAAAGGGAGAAGGTTGATGTAGATCATCAGACACTGGGCTACAAGCCGTGTGCCTGAGGCCTACCAGGGACCCTCACCTCTGAACCACCCCATTTCCATACTATCCACCACATAAGTTGGTGGTAACTGTGGTCTTGATGAGGGATTTTGTCTTTCTAAGCACTAATGGAAAATGAAGGCCTCCACTTCATCTATTTTAGGCCTTAGTAACATCATCAATGGACTAGCTTATTTGCATCTATCAGAGGAGAAGGGTTTTATGATGATCTATGCTAGTGAAGTTACAACAAATAATATTGTTAGACACTTCAGGTGATAGTGTAAGTTGGGGAATACTTTCTCAAAAAATATTTAGTTACATATACCAAAGGCCTAAAAACAGTTCAAAGCTTTTAACCAAATTGATCCCTCTAGATTCTATCCTTAGGTAATAAGCAAAAGCACTAGAGTTTGAGAAAGGAGGCTCTCACTTTAACTTTATTTTATAATAATAAAAATTTTAAATAATGTGAAAGTCTGTCAGTAGAAGATCAGATAAATAAATGTAATATATCCATAAAAATAATTTTAATGGCATAGGGTAAACAATCACAATGTACTACTGTGAGGACTAAGCCACAGATTACAGATGTAGTATGAACCTATTTATACATTCACAAAAATACTAGGTTATTATTGTTTGTTTAAATTTTTGCAATGAATAAACTGTCCATCTTTAAGACACGCATTTTTTGTGGGGGAAGGTGCTGGTAACCAGGGATTGAAATCAGGGGCACTCAACCACTGAGCCACATCCCGGCCCTATTTTGTATTTTATTTAGAGACAGGATCTCACTGAGTTGCGTAGCACCTTGCTTTTGCTGAGGCTGGCTTTGAACTCAAGATCCTCCTGCCCCAGCCTCCCAAGCCACTGGGATTACAAGCATGTACCACTGTGCCAGGCAAGACATTCATTTTTAACAGGGGCAAGATAGTCCCCAGTAGAGCAAAAACTTTTCTAGGTGGAGGCAAAAAAGATCTTACATAATACAGTATCTTAGCCTTGGGTACTGTTTGGGCCACAGTTTCCAAAGAGATGTACAGTATGTTTTATTAATATTTCAGAGGGTTGGGTGGCAGCACTCAACAAAAACCATGTTTGAAGAGTCAGTAATTTTGAAATCTTCAGGGGAAATAGCTAAAACAAAAAGAACAAAACAAATATCAGAAATAGCACAGCTCCATATCATATTTAAGTTGTGGCATTTTGAGTAACTTTTTTGTTTTCTTTTATGTTATTTGCTATCATCTAAAATTTATTCAATGAACATGCACTACATTCATAATAAGGGACAGTATTCAGTTTAATTGAAATTGAATACATCCATCAAAATAAGTCAATTAAGATTTAAAGAGGTCTTGCTGAATGTAAGAATGCAGAGATGGTGGATGGATGGTGTAATGGCTCTTCTCTGTGTCGTAGGGATATTACTTTCACACTGAAAACCCCTTCAAGGACTGGCCTGGAGCATTTGAAGAAGGCTTAAAAAGGCTGAAGGAAGGGGACCTTCCAGTCACCATTCTGTTCATGGAGGCAGCGATTCTTCAGGACCCCGGAGATGCAGAGGTAGATCCGTCCTCTTCATTCTACTAGACTCAGAAGCAGCTTCATGTGCTAAGGATAGACAGGATGGCACAGGGCTCTCCTGGGTGGCATTTTCACCAAGTAAAAGTTCCCAAAGGGGTTAACCTGGTTTAGTGTGATATTTATTCTAAGAGATAAGTAGGTACCTGTTTCTAATCTGCAGTATCTACACTGCCCAAAGATAAAGGTTGGGGATGAAAAATGAAAAAAGAAATCAAAATTGCCAACCTGAAACACACCCAGTGGTTTTCAGGGAACAATGTGTAGTTTTGTCTGGGTCTCAAGTCACACCATGTATCACCCTTGATTTACTCACTCAACATTTATTGAGCAAATACTATACCCTCAAAATTGCACTAGGTCCTGGCTTTAAATATTGAAGGGCTGGGAATGCAAAGACACCTTTGTGGTCTATTGGGAGAGGTGACATAGTGTCATGAATATGGTGTCTGGATGTGCTAGGAGAGCAAAGAGCAGGGTCCTAATCCAGCCTTCCCCTACAGGTGAATCCAAAGTTGGGTTTTGAAGGAAAGAGAATTAAAGACCATAGGAAGTCAAGTTGTTTTTCGGAAGGAGTGGTGCAAGGGAGGCAGAGGGACTTGAAGCATCACGTGGAACAGAAAAGGGGAGGAGAGAGTGGGAGAGAGGAGGGAAGGAGAGAACAGCAAGTGTTTTAACTGAGTCTGAAGGCCATGGGAAACCTTGAGAGAATGGCCCAGAAGAGGTATTCAATCTGACTGCATGTAAGAAAATCCCTCTGTCTGGGATGAGAAAGGTGATTAGAGACAGACACTCGGAGACCACCAAAGAGCTTCTGCCGTCCACTACGTTTTGAAATCCATAAAGCCTTGTAAAATGATATTGGCTGTGTAAAAGCTTCCTTTTTAGACTATGAGTGATTTTTAGAAATCATTATAATGGATATTCTAAAAGCAGTTTGCAGAGATTTTAGGATAGGAGTATGTGGTATTGAAAAGACAAAACAGAGGAACTTTGAATTGGGCAAAGGGGAGGATGGGGAGGGGTTACGGGGGTAGGAAAGATGGTGGAATGAGATGGACATCATTACCCTAGGTACATGTATGATTGCATGAATGGTGCGTCTCTACACCATGTACAACCAGAGAATTGAAATGTTGTGCTCCATTTATGAATAATGAATTGAAATGCATTCTTCTATCATATACAACTAAGTAAAACAAACAAAAATAATAAATAAATAAATAAAATTTCTATACTCAGCTACTCTAACTACATAGGTTCAAATTCCTATTCTGCTTGTTAGCCCTATGACCTGGGACATGTCATTAAAGCTTTTTAGGGTTCAGTTCCCTCATCTGTAAAATGCATTTCATAATAGTAAATATCTCACCATGTGTTCTAAGGAGTATTAGTTCCTGCAAATGAGGTGTTCAGCTCAGGGCCTGGCACATCCATAGTTAGTTAGCCTTCACTCTTATTATTGATAAATTCTTGGTCTGTATACTAAGAATAAGTAAACTGCTCACCAGTTAAAGCTCCAGATATCTTATTCCTCAAAAGGTTTACAGTGGAACGAGATTGAACTGACAACTAAAATTCTGACAAAATATTGTCATTTTTAAAAAGTGGCATGAAACAATAACATCATCTTAAATTTGTGAATGATATATATTTTACAAGATGTTTTTGTGTATACTGTATCATTCAACACAGCAACCCTAGGAGGTTAAAAAAAAAAAAGTATATACTATTTTCCCAGATTTATAAATGAGAAAATTAAGTTCCTTTGTACCTAATGGATCCCGGTGAGGATCCAAGTTTTCATATCTATGGAAAGTCCAAGGCTAAGGTAATGAATGACATTGTGGGCAGTGAAAATGGTACTGTGGCCAAAGCTAGGAAGAAGCCTGCTTCATCAATCTTTTCATAGCAAGTATTATAAGACTCATGATAGGTGAAATCAAAATAGAGACTGCTCTAAAAATCACCAGTATGCTTGGGGGAAATAATAAGTATTTTTTTTTTTGGTTTATGTGATATATTCATGTTGTATATCTTGATATTTCTAGTTGTAAACTTTAGCCTATTTACATTTTTGGGTTATTTTCTACTCCTTTTCTTTATAATTATGAAATCTTACATATTGATCTTTTGGTTTTAAGATGCCTGATATCATGGGATCTGAGAAATTCAGAGACTTCTGGAACACTGGATGATAGGAAAGGATAAATAGTGAATTAATTTAGAAATAATGACAGAGGATCTTGACCCAAATGTCACAAGACAGTTTGAACAAAAAAATGCATGTGATATTTTTTTCCTTTTATGGGGCTCTTACATAAAAGTATCTGAGTCAGGTAGCTCTGCATACAGGAGCTGCCACAGGTAAGCCAACTAAACACAGGAGTAATCCCTGCTTCCTTTTGCAAGGTTAATAACATCAGTTGTCTTTTGTAGGCTTGGCAGTTCCTCGGGATAACACAGGCAGAGAATGAAAATGAACAAGCAGCCATTGTCGCCCTCCAGAGGTACATGAAGCTAAGCACATGACCTTGGCTGGTGGACACCTGGGAATGCACTTGCTCAGTTCCACATTTGTCTTTTGTCCACTCCTGAAGCACAGTGTGAAAAACCAGGCCAGGACCAGTACTGGGTTGCCACATGTCAGTCACACTTAGCTCTAGAAAACAAGAACTTATGACGAAATAGTGTTCTTCAACCACAATATTTTGTTATCTGCAAATCAGTTGGTTCATTAAATACACAGTTTCTTTTAATTTTCTGGACTTTTGTAGCATCTGAAAGTTTTTCTCAGGATAAGCATATTGAGATAATGAAGATTTGTGGGTGGGAATGGGAACAGAGGTAGATGTAGGTAGCATCACCCATTAACTTGATTAGAATCCCTATGAAGCCCTGAAAGTTTCTACCAAATAGACTCTCACTTTCCCTGCCCTTTCTTGAAGGTACTTTTTATATAGAGCTGTAGGAGGAGAATGTATATGCACATGCACATATAGTCCAGAGGTTCCACTGGAGTGTGTGTATATATGGAAGTGTACATAACCTGTGTGCATGTGTAAATCCTAGAGATTCGGAATGTTAGTATGTGAGAATTCTAGATCTGGGGCTTTGCCATCCCAGAATCCTAGATTTCAGTATTCCACATCATCCAAAGATGTTGTGATGCCTAGGGTGTTGTTCTTCCTTGAGATCATTTTCTATAAAGGAGAGAACTGGGGATCGGGGAAGGTCAAGGTTACACATTATATGTAAAAGAGACAGAACTTTAACCCTCATGTCCTGACTCTGGAACTCTGGGTCAGTGGTTCTTAACCCTGTATACACATGGCAAATAGAATGATCTTTAAAAAATTAAATAAAATTAAAAAAGACTCCCAGGCACTCCTGGTTTAATTGCTTGAGACTAGGAAACCAAGCATCGGTAGTTTTAAACCTTCCATTCTCAGGAGCATTCAGAGTTGAGAACTCTGCCCAGTACTGATAAGTTTCTGAGGTTGGGACCACCACAGGGAGGCATTAGGTGCTGCTTAGAGCTTGTTCCTTAAAAAGTCTTTTCCAGGGACTACCATTATCATCATTACCTGGGAGCTTGTCAGACCCGTATTTCCTCGGCCCCATCCCACCCACTATACTAGAATGCAGTACAGAGGAAGGTTCAGGGTCCCAGGTGATTCATCTCTACTTCAAAGTTTGAAAAAACCCTTGCTAGAGGCCAGATGAATAGAATAAGGGGGTTCAGTCAGTCACCTCAATCCTTTGTAAACCCACATTAGTAGTCTGGAAATGGGAAATTCCCTCTCCTCTCCAAAACACTGTACAATCTTTCATCTCTGAATATTCAAATATAATTCAAGTCCAGTTTGGGGGCAGGGGATAAGGTAATAATAATATCCTTTTCTTCTCATTAGATTAACTAGTAATAATTTATGTGCAGGAAGTAGCCATACTTCCATAGTTGTAAAACCATTCATTACAATTAAAAAAATCAGTCATCATCAGGATGAGTTTTAAATGTTCTTAAAAATCCTCTTTGGCCATGATTTTCATTAGAAGATACATGGTTTTCCAGGGATGTAAACAAATGTAATAACATTTTTCAACATTTAATTGGTAAAGATTTCAAATTTTCTAGAGAACTGTTGGAAAACTGAAAAACCTAAAATTATTTCTGTTTTGTCTTCTTTCAGGTGCTTAGAACTACAGCCCAACAATTTGAAAGCTTTGATGGCTTTGGCTGTGAGTTACACAAACACTGGTCATCAGCAGGATGCCTGTGAATCTTTGAAGAATTGGATTAAGCAAAATCCAAAGTACAAATACCTTGTGAAGAGCAAGAAGGGATCTCCAGGCCTCACTAGAAGGATGTCTAAATCCCCAGTTGACAGGTATCCTTCTCATTATAACTGGCAGTAAATACCCAATACACAATTAATCACCTTAAGGGTGATGAATGAGCCTCAGATCTCTACATCACTCCCTTCACAAAGGCTTTTAGGGCAGCATTCTGCTGGAAGAGAGCACTGAATAGAAAGATCGATGCTCACATCAGAGCTATTATGTTAATCCGTTTTCCATCACTGTAACAAAATAATCACTGAGATAATCAACCTACAAGGAGGAAAGGTTTATTTTGTCTCATAGTTTTGGAACTTTCAGTCCATGGTTAATTGGCCCTGTTGCTTTGAAGCTCATGGTGAGGCAATGTGTCATGGTGGGAGCACATGGCAAAGGAAACTGTCCACCGTATGGCAACAAATAAGCAAAAGGAGCATTTATTTGATACATGGGCCTTTGGGGAATACTTATCCAAACCACAGCAACCATCCTTTGGACACATAATCTCCATCATGGGCACCCACAGACATTTCTCTGAGTACCATATTTTAAAGCCAACTGCTTTGGACATAAAATTCACCTGAAATATAATAAGTACTGATTGATGATCCATGTTTTATGAAGTCTGAGAATTAGGAATGGGTAAATGGAAGTCCTTTCTCCTAGGAATTTTGTTTCCATCCACAATAAACCTTGATGTTAAGTCCTTTCTCACTGAGGCCCTGGGAAATTTAGCTGTGGGGTTTCCACACTAGTACTCCCAGGGTCCCTAGATTTGTCCCTGTAGAGACCTTACTTATAATAGCTCCATATGTGTGCAACAACATATTTCAAGAAAATCAGCTGCATTTTTCAACGTTCAGTATTAGTAGTCTTCTCCTTAAGCTAAGATATTTTGACAGAAATTTTCCAGTCTGCAATAAATCGAGACTTGAAATAGTCCAAAGAGCTTCAATAGTCAATCATTCATGCCTGGACTCTTTGAGTAAAGAAACTAATGTTTTCTTTTGTAGCTCTGTTCTGGAAGGAGTGAAGGAATTATATCTGGAAGCTGCCCACCAAAATGGAGACATGATCGACCCTGACCTCCAGACAGGCCTGGGGGTACTGTTCCACCTGAGTGGAGAGTTCAACAGAGCAATAGACGCATTTAACGCTGCCTTAACTGTTCGGCCAGAGGTAAGAGTGCACAGCACAGCACGAAACCACCATATTCTCTGTAATAAGTTTCCACAACCTACTTTGCCCATTTCTTCTACACTTTATTTCCCTTCCTCTGATGTTTTGTGGCAGTTAATATTGAACTATCTAGAATAGAAATGTTAATTACATGACAGCGTCAAATGATGACTGCATTTTGTTGAATGAATGTCATTTCACAAAGTGATTTATGACGATGTCTGAGTAATTCGCCTCATCATGGTACCTGTCCGTGAGCACGATGTCAGCAAGGCTCCTTCTGGTTGTTAGAGAACTCTGCTTTTTGTCATCAGGACTATTCATTATGGAACCGTCTTGGGGCAACCTTGGCCAATGGAGACCGCAGTGAAGAAGCCGTGGAGGCCTACACCCGAGCTCTGGAGATTCAGCCAGGCTTTATCCGGTCCAGATACAACCTGGGAATCAGCTGCATCAACCTGGGCGCCTACAGGTGAAGGATGGGACAGGCAAGACCCGAGATCACTCTCAGGACTGAGGTCTAATAACCTGACAGGTGGTCTCCCAGTAAAAGTACCTGTTTTGGCAGGAGTAGTCCTCTTCCTGCCATTAAAAGTAAATTCGGGAGGTTGAGACAGGAGGATCGTGAGATCAAAGCCAGCCTTTGAACTAGGTTAGCAAAAAGCAAGGTGCTAAGCAACTCAGTGAGACCCTGTCTCTAAATAGAATACAAAATAGGGCTGGGGATGTAGCTCAGTGGTCAAGTGCCCCTGAGTTTAATCCCTGGTATCTACATCCCCTAAATAAAAACAAAGAGTAAATGTGGAACCTTCAGACTCCAAGGCCTATTTAAGCAGGGGACAATATGTATCACTGGTTTTGAATCTTCAGCTGCAATCATCTGGACATCTTGGGAGATGTAGATTCCCAGGCCCCTCTGCCAGAGATCCTGATTCAGTCAGCCTAAGTTAGAACATTGTCTATTTTTAACACCCCCAAGGGCAGCTCTCTGTGAAACATGAACAGTCCAATCTTGCATTTTCCAGGAAAAAAAAAATCTTGGGGGCATAGGCAAGCAGACTTTGGAAGTTTCCAGAAACCAGTGTTTGGCTAAGCAAAACCAAGAATCCAGGTTTTCTAAATCTAGTAAACCAATAATTTTAGTTGGGTAACAAAAAAGAAAAAAAACATGATGGGTTTATATTTTGAAACACCTTTCTTAGTTCCTTATGACTTGTCCTTAACATTCAAGTTTATATTTTCTCTTTCTTTTCCTATGTACAGTAACCATCAATGATCTTTTTCTTTTGGGTAATGAAAGTATGGGTGATTTTTTTCTTCTTTATTTTCTTTTTCTTTTTTTTTTTCTATTTTCTAAATAAACAGGTTTGGGATTTATATTTGAGAAAAAGAGAACTAAACTTAGCTTTAAATCCCACAAATAATGCAAACCTTTCCTCCTCTGAAAGAGCAGTGTTTCATAACCAGACAGGCTTGGGATCAGATCACAGCCATGCCATTCACTGGTTTTGTGACTCTGGTCATAAAACTTTGAGCCTTCATATCTCCACTTATAAAGGAAAGGGAGAGGAAGAGAGAGAAAGAATAATAACCACCTTGCAGGATTATCGTGCACATTGAATGTAATTGTCTAGCACAGAGCAATAGCTCATTATCTACTGGGCATTTATTACAATTATTGCCATCATAATCCTTAGTATCCCTATTATTATTATTTATTTAGATAAAGTATCTGAGACCTTCATAACAAGGTTACCTTCTTTTGACATCTGAAGAGTTGCTCTTTCCAAACTGTGTTTGTGTGTTTTGCCAGTGGCAAATTTTGAGGTCTTAGAAAATAGCTGTTGCATTTATACTAAAAGGATCTTACAAAGGACATTAGCCACTGGATTACACCATATCTTCTAAGAGGATTTTGCTCAGGTTAAAACCAGGAATAGCTGAGTGGCTCCTGAGCAGCTGATTTGTTTTATTTAAGGATACTGAAAAGTGCTGCTGCAGAGGCCCTCTTCACATAGGCTAAGCAGAAACCCAGAGCTGACGCTGGGCCACCTCCCCGCCCGGCAGCTGTCTGAAGCCCAGGTGATGTCCATTTTGCATGCCCACTTCCTTCCTGGTTTCATCAGATTCTCCTAACCTGTTTTTCTCCTCCCCCCTTTTATTCACTCTTTTCCAGGTATGTTCTGTTTATCTATTTCAGGAGACACCTTTGTCTTTTTGAAGGCAACAAAGGAAGATGTAAATAAAAACACACATAGACATACCAAATTCAATTAAAGGGAGCTCTCATAAAGATCTCAGATGCGTTTTTATTAATTGTAACTTTTTAATGTAGAAAATAATACTTGCAGCTTCGAAGAATACTTTCTTGGCATTTCACAGGTGTGAAATTCATTTGTCAGAGACCATGACAACTAAAGACCAGCAACTTGATTGAGCTGTGAAGTTTCAATCCTCAAGCAGGAGGAACAACAAGTCAATTTTCAGGTTGCCAGAATACCCAACAAAATTTGAATTTCAGATAAAGGACAGATATTAGTTTTTACTACAAGTATTTTCTAAATATTTTTATTTGCTAAGTCTGATAACCCTGATCAATTGGTTACTTTGAAACAGCTCAACCAAGCTTTACGGATCTTTTATTGTCGTGCCAAATGTGGAAATCTTGAGAAGTGATACATAAGCATTTGGGGTTTTCTCGTGAGGGAGGACAAAAAGCCCAAAACCTTAAATGGATTCTGAAAAGAAGTTCAACTTCTTTACTTTAACTTGCGTTTATACTAAGGAATAGGTACAGGCTTAGGAGTTACAGGTAGAGGTACAGGCTTAGGAAATAGCAACTGTTATTAGCAATGTGACTCTGAAGAAAGCCAGGAGTGAGTATAGATTCTTCTGTCCTCACCAAAGACCTCATCCTCCAGAACTGCAGGTGTCTGTGAGTGCCAAAGGCAAGTCTTATCCTACTACAGTGGAAATAAAGGATACGGTCGATATGAAACTTGGGTAGCTTAAAACATTACACCCTAGTCAGCAGGTGCTTCAGAGTAGTTAACCCTATTCAAAAATGAGGACCCTTTTTTTATTTTTTAATTTGTTTTATTTGTTTTAATTAGTTACACATGACAGTACAATGACCTTGACATATCATACATTTGAATCAGATGTGGTATTTCTCATTTTTCTGAGTGGACAGGTTGCAGAATCACATTGGTCATGCAGTCACATGTATATATATATATATATATAT
>NW_026000075.1:3532623-3547618 GCF_001458135.2 Marmota marmota marmota
ATATATATATATATATATATATATATATATCAATAATAATGTCTATTTTATTCTGCTGGAGGGCCCTTTTTTAATAAAAAAAGAAACCATCCCCTTCGAGAGTAGTATTTTTAGTACTCGTATAATGAGGGAAAGATACTATAAAGTGAGTAATGCTTTTAAATGAAGGAGCTTTTGTTGAAGGTGACAATATCCACAGACAATTGGAATTATTCACACAGATATCTGGGAGCATTGGAAAGCTATTCATACAGATACATGTGCAATAGTCAGAGTCCCCCCAAAGGATCCTGAGCTCACAAGTTAAGGAACAGGCTTAGACTATCTTTACGAAAACACACTGGAGTGGCTTGATGAGCTTAGTAAATTATTCTTCTGTCACTCTCCAAATCCCTCTGAACAGAAAGCCACAGACAGAGACTAGAGCAGCTTATAAATGAGGGCTCTGGGATCTTCCTCCCCACAGGCTCTTACAGGTCTGGGATTGGGGAAACATGTCATTAGAGCTGCCACCCTGGGAAGAGGGACCAGAAAGGGCCTCCCCATACCCACCCATTTATAGATCCTCTTCTTGAGCCCAAGGGCCCAGAGAAGAGGTGGTTAGGACACCCACTCCACTGGATCACCCAGGTGGCTGCATACAGCTCCATTTCCCAGTGGCCTTTTACTCTCAGGCGAACCCAACAATGTAGATGAGTCTAGTGCCTAGGCCATGTGCTTTGGAATTAGAAATCCAGTCACACTTTCAAAGGTTCTTCCCAGACGTTCAATAGCCACCTTCCAGGATTAAGTAAAATCAAGTCTGTGAAAAGATTCTGAGAAGAGTAAAGCAGATATAAATTAAAATGGCATGCTTACTCTCAGCAACAGTTAGTTTGTCAAACACATAATACAAGGTTGGAGTGACAGAGGGCCGCTGCAGAGGGCAGAACAGAAGGCAGACCTGGTACCAGTGCAGTCCTGGATTGGATGGCATCTAGCTCAGCTATTCTCAACATTCCTATTCTCATGGTCGCTTTTAGCTTTTAACAATTACTGAGAATCCCAAAGGGCTTTTATTTATGTAGCTATATCTATCAGTATTTACCGTTTTATAAATCAAAATGAAGTTTTTTAAAGATTCATTTGAAAATAACAAGTCCCCATGCTTGCTGGTAATCCCAGTGACTTGGGAGGCTGAGACAGGAGGAGCACAAGTTCAAAGCCAGCCTCAGCAACTTAGCCAGGCTCTAAGCAAAATAAAATAAAATAAATATTTTTAAATTTTAAAAATATTTTTATTTGCAAACACAGATCTAAATAAAATATTTTTTCCTCTTTGTTTTTTTTAAGAGAGAGAGAGAGAGAATTTTTAATATTTATTTGTTAGTTTTCAGCGGACACAACATCTTTGTTTTGTATGTGGTGCTGAGGATCGAACCCAGGCCTCACGCATGCTAGGCGAGCGCACTACCACTTGAGCCACATTCCCAGCCCCAAAATAAATATTTTTTAAAAATAGTTGGGGATGTGGCTCAGTGGTTGAGTGTCCCAAGGTTCCATTCTCAGTACCAAAAACAAATAAATAATGTTTTTAAAAAGTAAAAATAGCAAGTCATCGTGTTAACATAAATAACATTTCACAAGAAAATAATTATTTTCCAAAATTAAACTATGGTCAGAGAAAATAGTGGCAGTGTTTTACATTTTTGCAAATTTCTTTAATAACTTGCTTACTAGAAGACAGACTGACTGACTGACTTCTGCATTCAGTCTGTAGGGACAACATACCTCATGTAGTCTCTGGAAAATTCCATCTCTGTGCATTTGAGAAGATGGAAGTGAAAAGGTCGAATAATATCTCAGTTTGTTTGTGTGTTTGTTGTCAGTACTTTACCCCTGAGCCACATCCCCCTCCCTTTTTTTTTTTTTTGAGACAGAGTCTCACTTAGTTTCTTAGAGCCTCACTGTGTTATTGAGGCTGACCTCAAACTCATGATCCTCCTACATCAGCCTCCCAAGTTACTGGCATGTACACTGCACCTAGCACATCTGAGTTTTATTAAGAAAATAATTTTGACCTCATTGAGCCCCTAGGCTCCCCATTCCATACTTTGAGAACTATTGATCTTAATAATAAAAACATTTGTATACATTGATTCAACTGCAGCCCAGGACAAAGTTCTAAAATGACTTTTATTCTCCTGATGACACACTGAGGGAAATTGAACTTCAAGGGAAAATGAGAAATTTGTCTGGAGCTAAATAATTAGGTTATAAGCCCAGGTGCTCTGCTAATCAAGTCAACTTCACCCTACCTGCGTTCCATATTTCTAGCACAAATAGGAAAGATTAAACCACTTTGTTTCTGAGTAAAGCCATATTTTTCCTCTTAAAATTTAGTAATATCAATCCCATCTGCAAATAGATTAAATCTTCAAACCATTCCTGGAGTAGGAGAAAATCAAATTCACTAATGAGTTAGCAAGGTTTTTATTCTTCTTTCTTTCCCAAGCGGCATTTGTAAAATGAAACTTGCTTCTCTTTCTTCTTTGTGATTCCACTATATTTAGCAATTATTGTTCAGAAAAGATTAATGAGAGAATCAGAAAGTTGTTCATCTGATCATCCAAAATTCTACAGAGAGATGATTGAATTTAAAATAACTCAATCTTTTTTTTTTTTTAAGTTTGCAAACTCTGAAATTTGTTGCATTTTAAAATGTCTGTTTTTCTGCCCTCTTAGAGAAGCAGTCAGCAATTTTCTCACTGCCCTCAGTTTGCAAAGAAAGAGCAGGAATCAACAGCAAGTTCCTCATCCCGCCATCTCTGGGAATATCTGGGCTGCCCTCAGAATCGCACTGTCTCTGATGGACCAACCAGAGCTCTTCCAGGCAGCTAATCTAGGCGACCTGGATGTCCTCCTAAGAGCTTTCAACTTGGATCCTTGAAGGAAACAAACAAACAAACAAAAATAAAGAATAATAATCCCTCACCCGTGTTATTGTACTGAGAAATGAAAAACTATTTTATTATGAATTTCCGAAAGGATAAATCAGATATTCAAAAGGCCATGGTCACATAACCCAAGGGAATTAACGCCTACAGACAATGCCCAGCCTCTGTTCAGATCCAAAAGCACAAAATGTTGTATATAGAGTCAAGGTCAGGTTCCAAAGAAGAATTGAGAGACTAAAGACAAACCAAGATAAAGTAAACTACGTGTACTCTTCACAAGTTGCAAGTATATTGCAAATCCTGTTTGGTGGGGTCCCCAGTTGCAGCTGCCAGCCCATCTGAGGAAGATGTTCACAGGACCCATGAAGAAAGCACTGCCTCAGATCAGGGAATTCTGACTGTTCCTAAACTGTCCCCTGAAATTCCCCCTTTTGCAAGACTGAACATAGTTTGGGCCATTGGTGCATGCACATATATTAACTCGACTAAAGACAGGCATTGCTTAAACCTGTTCCAGTTTTAACTTTTACTGTAGCCCTGTTTCCAGAGAGGGAGCTTTGCTGGCAAAAGCAGTTTTTGCACTAGAAATTTTTGCTGTTCCCAATCAAAACTTTTCTGGGATTGTATATATGCACTTTAATATCTTATGTATGCCTTGCTGGAGTTTGGTTTCGTTGCTCCAATTTTTAACTTGGGGGGGGAAAGATTTGAGAACTCAGAGTTGTTAAGATCAACGGACCAAATAAATAATTCCTGGAAAATAGTTTTTCATAGTGTAGGGTTTCAAAGGAGTGTTTTTTCTTAAAGCAGACATGACATAGGGTTAAATGTGCAAACACAGATCTTATTCACATGCTTTCTGGGACTGTATGAACTTGGAGACCAGATTGTGTCTCTTCATGCATTCTCTGCAGGAGGAAAGCTATCAAGTGATGATACCGTGATTCCTATTGAGTTTGCATTAACTTGCTTAAGTGTCATATTTTACTAGCTTTCTAACTGCCCTGCATAACAAAATTCCTTTTAAACTATTCCTATTAAATGGTATTTCTTAAGAGTGATAATACATTTTTCCCTAAAAAGGATGCATTTCCTTCGTTCCATGGTGATCTGCACTCTTCACCTTCTTGCACTGTAATGGAAGATCAACATTTTTTAACTGAACCTCACTGAATGTCAGCCGTTTCATATGAAAGATGCATGGCCCTTTGGCTCTTATTTTAAACGTTTAGCAAGTTTCAGGAATTTTCTATTGGCAGTAGTGTTTTATTTAATTGGTTACCATCCACTTAGTTCTTCAGAGTATTTTGTGTGTATTTGAGGCTTGATAATTATTTTGATAGATACATTTTTTAAATAATTAGGAAAAAACATATTTGCAAAATGCTAAGCAAAATATCACTTTACCCAGTGAATTTTCCTATTGTTCTTCACCTTGTCTCCTTCCTTCCTCCAGAAACTGTTTCAAGACAGTCTGATCTCAAGTTTTTTTTCATGGGTTTGTTTGGGTTGGTAGTAGCTCATTCCACTCGTGACGATAATTATCAAGACAGAATTGGGGTCAAAACAGTTTAATTGGAAAACAAGCTTCAGCTGAGGGGGAAATGTGCCCACATGCTGAGAGGAGAGTAGACTCAGGGCTCAAGTATGAACCTTCTGTGTCCCCTTGGAGTCCCTGAGTTGTGAGGGGCCTCAGATTAGCATGAAACCAGAAGTCCTTGAGGTGTAGAGGCAGGGCACCATGGGGAGTGCCAGGTTTTGCAATTGTTGAAGCTCAAGTGGGTCTGGCTCCAGCTGGGCAACAGGAAGCAGAGGCATTCAGCATCCACCTTTGGGCAGGAGTGACAGCCCAGTCTTGGCCTTTGTTTCTCTACAGTCTGAGCAGCAAATAAATCTCAAAAATATTTTCAAGAATGGCATTCTTTAGAATTTGAGAAATTATTAATTCGGTCTGAGAAGGACCATTGGGGCCGATCTCTAGCCAATGGTAGCTGCCTTCCAGGTAGAGCAGTCTCCATTCTCTGCTACTCCTTCCTCCTCAGGAACTCGGTGCACTCCCCCACTGGTCAGCTGACTTGAATCCATCAGAGTCCATTAGGAGCCTCAGAACAAGGATTCAAAGCAAACTTTACAGTTGTTCTGCTTTTGATGCCATTCTATACTCTCAGCTGCAACTGAATTTGCAACGCTAATGATGTGCTTGGCTCTCAGTCTTGCTTAGTGCATACAAGATATCAGTAACCATTTAAAACCCGAAAGTAAAGCAAATGCAGGGTGTTTTGGTTTAATTTGATTGTTGCTAGGTGGGGACAAATTTCATGGCCCAAATTATATTTTGCTATTGGAAAACAAAATTACTTCAAAGTCCAGGGAGTTATTATAGGGGAGAGTTGATAATTTTTCCACTCCTACCATTATTTAGCAATTTGCAAACTATTTGGTGGGATTTAATGCCAGCCTATCTACTATTGTCCACCAGAACTAACCAAAATTATTGCTCAAAAGTTGCATTTTTCAAAAATCAAGTAAAAACCATTACTAAAAAGCAAGTGGAAATTTATGGAAATAAAACACCACCAAAAATTAAGTTAGCAATATTTTAGAATACTCTTTATTACATATAGCATATATTTCTTGGTATATACTTTTCTTTTAAGACAACAGTTTGGGGCATCATCTTTATGGCAGGAAATTGTCACTTAAATTACTATTTCCATTTTGAAAGAATAGGATGTCCTTGGTTCCCTTCTGAGGCTGCTGCTTTTTTTAATCAATGAGCAATGGCTAAGAGCCCTGGAGGATGGCACCCACTTACTACAATGGCCACTCGGTTGCATAGAGATGACTTTCAGAGACTGACTGTACCAGGAAATGGAATGCAAAGGCAGAGAGACCCAGCAATCTCTGCTAAGTTTCAAAGTACGACCATTTCCCGCAGAGGATCTCTATGGCTGCTGATCTCAACTGGGAAAGAGAGGCAGGGGACCGAAAGAGGAAAAGCAAAGGGTCCTCTAACTGAGCCAACTGCAGCGATTCTGGTTCTGTCCTTTCTCTCAAGAGCACTACACAAGCTCTTGGAAGAAAGGCAGATCTTATCCCCAGGGAACTTTAATGGAGAACTATGAAATGTGCCTTCTCAGCCAGTCTGGGTTTCTACCAGGATGGCAAAGGCGTGACGCACAACTGGGTACAAGAGTCCAGAACATGTTCGCTTTCAGGAGTTTATTCCTCTTTCACGTTAAGAGGCCTATTGTGTTCAATCTTGGGCCCACGTCTAAATTTTTACATAGATAAATCTCTCTGGTGTGTTCTTGCCACACAAGCAACATTTGAACACCATAGTAGCTAGTACCACTTGGGGCTCCTTGAGAAAATAGATTAAAACAAGATAGTCCTTTTGTGTCCCTTCCTCATTTGTTCCTGAATCAGTTCCAAGAGACTGGACTGTACTTTTTGTTGTTTTGATAGTGGCGGTGACTCTTCTCCACCTTGAAATGCTTCTAGGTGCATACTAGAAGCAGGGTGTTCTGAAGGGTTAATTCATGTGCCATCTTTTGAACCCACTTGTTTTAGAAATTAATAAACAGCCACCCTCATAATTTCAACTTTGTAAAACAATTTCAAATTCATTTCCTGTTCAGATTTTACTGTACAGTTTCCCTCTTGTCTCGGTATTTGCAGAACTGGTTGAAATTAAACTGTTTTGAACTAAGAAGCAGATACATATATATTTTTTGAGTGTTCAGAGATGAACTCTGGCAAAAGTTTGTAAAAAGGCAATTTTTAAAAAGCAAAACATATAACCTCAGGTACAAAAATATCGCATGCATTAGTACTTACAAATCTGCCTACTCAAATATTAACCAAAGCATGCAAGATAACTTTACTGAATGTAAATTTCACCATGCATGATTAAGTCTCATAGGTTAGCTTATTTTTCCTTGCTCCTGAACAAGAGAGCAATTTCACGAAATTTGTTTTTCAGTTTTTCTTTTGGCTTTTATCCTATCCCTGAGATTGATTTCATACAATCACATTGAACTTGACAGATATTCACATGTCTGTTTTGTGCAGTGTTGCAGCTGGTGCCAAATTAAAGCTCTGAGGAATCTGGGTGCAGACATCCAAATGCTTCTCTTAACAGCCAGTTGGGGCACAACAGAACCAAATTGGAACAAATCCATGTGTCTGCAAGCTATTCAATTAAATCGTGTTCATTACATCAGTACATAAAGGTTTGGGCTCTAAATTCTTTAAAATTTATTTTAAAAAATTTTTAAGTTTCAGAAAATTAGAAAAACTGGCATTTTAAGTAATGCAGGGAAGTTAGAAAAATGCCCAGACACATAAAAATCATCATAAGGCAAAGTGGACATAGGGCCTTAATTTCCATAAATGTCACTTTAGAAATGATACAGTGTCACATGAGGTGTGTGGAGTATCGGCTTTGTTCTGACATAGCCCTATGTGTATGGTAGGTGAGCTACCTGGGCCCCTGTCCCTTGAGAACGGATTTGACCAATAGATCTAAAAGCATGGAAGTTTGGGAGTGAAGCAGTGATTTCACAGTCACTGAGAATCAACTCTGAAATCTTCTCACTCTCTGCCATTGTCTGTAACCCCTGTTTGAAAAGAGACCAGAAGTAGAGAAAAAAAGCTCAGTAAGACAATGGGGTCTTATGTTAGTAAGTTGTTACCCACATCATACACTGATATCCCCCCCGACACATGTAAGCTCAAAGACCAAACCCCACACATACAGAGCAAAGACCATGGCAGGAGGCACTGAACAGTTAAAAGGGAAACAAATATCAAAGTGTGAAGCTCAACAACCTCTCACGTGGCATTTTGCCTTACCAAGTTTCCAATGCCTGCAACCTCTGCAGAAATCTAAAATAACACACTCTGGAAACCAGTGTCCCTGTCTCACAACTGCTTCCTCAGAACCTTCTCTGCAAGAGAAAACTAAACTCCTAATGTTGCAGAGTGTCACTCAGTGGGACACTTAGAAAACCTGCCCTGAAATAATATCAAGATTTGGAAAAAAAAAAGTGAAACAATTCTTTTCTAAATGATAAATGTGCATAGTTTGCTTTTAGTTTTTGGGGTTTTTTTTTCCTTCAAATTTTTCTGGTGAGGGAAGTGGTGTGATACGAAAAGGACAAAGAGGCATACACAGGTCATTTGCACATCTGGCATTTTCACTGATATATATGATATTTTTGCATGGATATCATAAAAGGATTGTTCCATGTGAAAAATGTGTTCACGATTGACTATGTTACCAGTAGCAAGGAAATACAGCAAACCTAGATTTTACTGACTTTATTTCATTTTCTCCATATATCATCTAACCCAAACCCTCCATTTTCATTGCCCAAATTTGTTTACATTGGTTGAAAAAAAAACTGATTAATTTAGTAAACTTTTTACAAACTATAACAAGCATTTATTAACTATTTAGAAAAGACATTTCTATATATTTTGTATATCTATGACTATTGCATATCTAGTCTAATCTAAAAACATTGTTTTAGACAAATTCTGTGATGCTTCCTCATCATGCTCAATAATGTTTAAAATCTTAGAATTTCATTTTCAAGCTGAATTAAACGACACAGAAGAAAAACAACTTTAAATGTTTACATTGAGTTTCTAAATTAACACCAACCCAAATTAAGTGATCTATAGTAAATTAATGACAAGAGGAATTTAAAAGTCATTGGCATACTACATGATACTGTATCTGTGATTTAGTGAAATAATATGTATCATAGCACAACTCTGTTAGGTATGAAGTCTTCATCTTGGTCTTTCTCTGCATTGCTTTTTGAAATAAAATTACTACTGTAAAAATAACCTCTTATACCGATGTGTTTAATTTACTCAGATGGCTTATTATTTGCAAAGTACCAAAATATTAAGGTAGTATTTTTGTACTATTATTGGAAGCATGCCTTCCCTTTTTCACATTATTAAATTGTATTTATATTTGTGCAGTTTTAAACTATGTTTTCCAATAAACTTTGTGGCTTCAAGGTCTTTTCAGGAATCTTTCAAAATGGAATTTGGAGATCAGAATTGCTTAGAATTGAATAGAATCCAATTTGTACTACTGGCTAAAAGGTTCTTTTATTGACTATCGCTGCATATGATCTTGCATGAGATATCTGGAAATCAGGAATGCATTTTTAGATATGCAACAAAACTTTAAAACCTTCCTCCTTTGTTAATTTTTTAAGACTAAAATACTATTTAACCTGAAATTGAAATTTGTGACCTTTTTAGAATAAAAGTATTAAAATGTATTTCACTTTAGGGTCTTTCTTGGGGGGAGGCAGTCAGTCAATAATTGGGTAAAGACTCTACACAGGCACTATTCTAGGTGTGAGATACAGTGGTGAAGAAACAAAATCAATCTTTCTTTAAAAAGAGAGAGAGAGAGAGAGAGAGAGAGAGAGAGAGAGAGAGAGAGATATTTCTGTGTAAAGAGACCTGCAAATACTTTAACAAATAAGAATGCCTCCACTGCCCCATGGTAGAACAGGGCAAATGAGGTATATGAGTGGGCAGAAGCTCCCTCATTTTAGGTTGTTAGAAAAGTTTTTCTTTTAGGTGACATCAGGCTGAGATTTGAACAAGGACACAGACAAATGAAGCTGGAGACAACATTCCTGGCAGATCCAATAGCTGGTCTGAGATGCAGAGGCAGGTATGAGCTTAGTGTGCAGTCAAGATGCAGGGGGTGTGAGCAGGGAAGCCCTGGGAGACCTTGGGATGTACCAGTGGGGTGTGAGATCAGGGTAGAGTGGGACAGGGGCTCCCCAGAGCACAGTAAAGGGCAGAGTTGTCCCCAAGGAGAAGAGGGATGGCAATTACATGACTAGTTTCTGTTCCCTGGATGTTTACAAATGAAATCCTCCACCAGCCAGGTTAGTGATGGAGGGAGCCTTGGGCTCTGATGAGGAGAGTGGTGGGAGCAGGGGTTGGAACACCCCTTTCTCTCTCTTTTATTGTCCCCTCTTTTGATCACTGGCAGCACTTAACATTGGTGGCATTCCATCTTTTCCTCTATAAAACCAAGTTGTGCTTTTTCCTTCCTGACTCACTGCTGGGCTGTATAAAGTCAAATTGCTTTCTCTAGTAGTGAATTGAGGGCTTTCTCTCAGACCTATGATAACTCAAGCCTCCCTCATGTCTCTGACCTCCACTTTTTAAACATGAATTATATTAATTTTCTGAAATAGCTCCTCCTCTTCATGTGTATGTAAGAAGCAGCCCAAGGTTTGAAGAATTCTTTGTAATTCTTTTCAAGTATCCTTAAAGCAATACGCATTTTACGGCTCCCAAAAAAACTTAGAAGCATAATAAATAATGCTTCCTGGTATTTGGGGGTTTTTGTTGTTTGTTTGTTTTCTTTTACAGTGCTGGGGATCAAACCCAATTCTCCCACCCCACCCCCACCCCACAGCATCTGGTAATCAGATTCATGTATCAGAATTTTGGAAACTGATGACTAATTCTAGTATTTTTCCTGTAGAACTAAACTATTGATTCTCAGTAGGCCCAAACTTCAGTTTACTTACCCAAGTTGATATGGGTGGAGATGAGCCTTCCTGCCCAAGTACTTTGAAAGAGAAACAGACAGGGAACTAGTATTTACTGAAATGTGCCACAAGCCAAAGTCCTGGATCAGATGTTTCTATTCTGTCATTTAACCCCAATAGGCACCCACATCCCATTTTTTTTCCTGTTAATTTTATCCAGTTCGTGGTGGTTAATATTATTGCAAAGAATTCAGACAAAAACTGTTCAAGATTTTTTAAAGACTCCCAGATTAAAGACTGACTAAAATTCACATCTAATACTAAAAACTACAAAAACTTACCAGGAAAAAGTAGACTTGAGAGAAGTAGCTAAGAGAATAGCTAACATTGCTCATAGTAAAATTTGCTATTTTAAAAATGGAGAGAAGAAAAAAAATTTCTTGACAAATTTAGATTTGCAAATTTTCACCTGGCAAAACTAGGCTCCACATGTATGAAGACACAAATTGGTGTGAACATACTGTGTATACAACCAGAGATATGAGATATTGTGCTCTATATATGTAATAAGAATTGTAATGCATTCCACTGTCATATATAAATTTAAAAAGAAAATATAAATAAAAATAAAAGACTTATTCTGTTACACATTTTTAAAAATTATTCACCTAGTTTGAGTTGATATCAAGAAAAAGAGAACTATCCACAAATGTTAGGTAAGATTATCTTAATAGATTTTTTAGGTTTCTTTGTCATAAGCATGAAAAGCAATGTTTTACGAGTTACATATTATATGCCATCTGAAGGAAAGTCTACTGAGGTACCTCCAAAAATTCAATTTTTTGGAGATGGGGTTATCTGTATTCATCCTTCAAAGTTTGGGATCCACTCATGAAGTGAGTTATTACAGATCCAGTGTTTGTGCAGAATTATGCATATACATGTGTGTAAAACATACTCCTTAACTAAATGTGTGTAAAACATACTCATTAATTTACATACGAATCTAAAAAAAAAAAAAGAAAGAAAATAATGGCTGCAAAAGAAGACTCACACTAGCAAAAGTTATAGTGAAACTGAGACAAGGGCCCAAAACTCATGGATGACTTTCACTAATCTCATAGAATTTTCAGAATTAACACCAATTAAACTAATTGCATTAAAATAGAAAAAAATGTAAAAGCTTAAAAATAGTTCAACTTTTAAATATTGTTTCACACCTTCTCCTCTCTTCAAATCTCCAAACTCCCCCATCGCTTCTCCCCTGATGACCTGGCTTCCTATTTCACAGAGAAATTAGAGCAGGGAGGAAAGGGCCCCAGACTCAACAGCACTCTTGGTCTCTGCCTTCTTCCCACTTCCTTGCCCCTGGCTAAATCAACTCTCCACTTTGGCACCAGATACCATCCCTCTTACTGCTCAAGACTATCAGACCAGAAATCCTTCCATCTCTCTTTTGTCATCTTCAATAGTTTGTTTTGCATTTGTCCATCTTTTTTTCTCACATTTAAAAAAACAAAAATCTTTTCTTGATCCCATGCTGCCTCCCCTGTCGTTCATTATCTGCTTCTTTGCTTTTCTGTGTAGCAGAAACCCTCAGGAGCTGCAGGCATTTATCACCTGAAATTCCCCTCCTTCCTTCTCTCTTCAACCTTCTCCTTCCACCCTTCACCAAAACTGTTCCCACAGAGATCTTGATGCCCTCCAGGTTTATCAGTCTCACAGCGGATCCTCAGTCTTCATCTTACTTAACCTATCACAGTTGTTATCAGTTGATTGCTCTCGCCTCTGCAAGACCCTTGCTTCCCTTAGCTTCTACTCCAGGCACCATTCTCTTGGTTTTCCTCTCCCTTGGCACTTGCTCCTGTCCGTCTCCCCTGCAGGCTGGTCTGCTCCCCGACTTCTTATGCAGAAGTAGCCCAGGGCTCAGTGTCTCCATCTCTTCTACTTCCTGTCTCCCTCCAGTAGTGATTGCACCTGTCTCATTGTTTCAACTACCATCTAAATGTCAACAACTCCCAAATTTATATCTTCAGTCTAGAACTCTTCTCCAAAATTCTGAGTTGTGTATCCATCTTCCTACTCAACATCAACCACGGAAGTCTCACAGGCATTTCACTCTATACAGCCCAAACAGGACTCCCGATCATCTTTCTCCACCACTAGCATCCCAACTTTGACAACCCTTCCTTCTCCTATTTGATTGACAAAAACTTTGGGGTCAGCTTTAGCTATTCTTATTCCCTCATCCTCATGTCCTATGCATCAGGAAGTCCTGCTGGTCTTGCCTTCAAATGCATCCAGAATCTCACCACTCTCACTGCCTCCACTGCTAACACCCCCATCTGAGCTACCATCTTCTCACCTGGCTTACCACAGTAGCCCCTGCATCAACCCTTGCCCTCCTAACATCTGGTCTAAACAAAGATCATTATTAAAACTTCAGTTAGACCAGGTCTTGTTCTGATCAAGACCCTATAATGTTCCCCATTGTACTCTACAGTAAAGCCCTCGATGGCCTCCTCGGCCCAGGTGAGTTGGCTCCTCTTTGACTTCCTGTCCTAACAGTCTCCCCTTCCCCCCCTTCTCTCCAGCCATGCCAGTCCCTTTGATGCTCATCTGACGTACCAGATGTGCTGCCACTGTGCAGCCTCTGCATCAGCTAGTCCCTCTCCCAACAACATTCATTCCCCAAGTATCCACCTGGATGAACTTCATTCAAGTCTTGGTTCAGATGTCACCTAGAAATAATGACTTTTCTAAGTACCTTACTTATACTGAAATTTACCCGCTAACTCCAATCTGTGGTTTCTCTTCTCCATAGCATTCAAGATCCTATAACATTACATAATCTACTTATTTCTTATGTTGTCATCTGTGTCTCTCTGCTAGAAATTTGACAAGGACCTTATCTGGTTTGTTTACAACATAGATGTTTCCTATTTGTTGAATTTGAACCATGGTATATAATGAATCCGTTGACTTAATGGAATAATCTCCAGAAAAGTACTTTTGTCATCAATGTTGGTATATTTTGATTTAAAAAAAAATTTTTTTTAGACTGAAACAAGGGATCAAAACCTCCTTAGAGTCCAAATGCTAGATGAGATAAAATAGTGATGTAAAAAATGCCCTGAGTCTACCAAATTGCCAGATTTTTTACATAACTCATCTCAGTATTGTTATGCTCATTGCACAGGTAAGAAGACTGCATTTCTAGATATTAAATGCTTACCAAAGACAAACTGACCTCAAACTTGCAATCTTTCTGCCTCAGCTTCCGTAGGCCCTGGGCTTACAGGTATGTACCACCATGCCCAGTAAATAGAAGTACTTTTAAACAGCATGCCCTATGTGTTAGGCCAAATAATGCCCCCACCCAATTCCACATTCTAATCCCCAAGCCTTGTGAATATGTTACCTTTCATGGTAAAAGCAACTCTGCAGATGTGACTGAGGGTCTTGATATGGAAAGAGGATTCTGGATTATCTGAGTAGGCCCAATGTAATGGTCATTATAAGAGGGAGGTGAGAAAGTCATTGGAAGGAGGCATGACAATGGAAGCAGAGGCTGGACAGATGCCAATCTGCTAGGAGGCGAGGGGCCAGGGAATGCAGACAGCCAGTTGAAGCTGGAAAAAGCAGGAATGGAGGAATAGACGCTTCCTGCAGCTTTCTTGCTGATAACCTTGATTTTTATTCCCATAAGCCATTTTCAGACTTCTAACTTAATAAATGTATTGTTGTAAGTCAGTAAGTTTGTGGTATTGTGTCACAGCAGCAATAAGAAACCCATATACTCTAGAAATGTGGTGTCATAGAAATGATGAAGTCTCTTGATATAATACATGTCCTTTCTGCTCTTACCTGCCTTACAGAGACCACTATACAACTGAGAGTCAAGAACCCAAAGAAAGGTCTGTCCCATTACTTCCCTAAGTGACTTAGCATCCAGCAGGGAAAGACTTAAAGACCTCAGACCCCTCCCTTCCAGCCCCTTCCTCCTGCACAGTGTGCCAACACTGACGTTCCACCTTGGGAAGGGACCAAGCAGCCACTCAAGCTACCTGTTCACACCAAGAAATCTAAGAAATGAAGTTAGTCATATTGTCTCCAGTATGTCCCCCTGATGGATGAGAACCATCAGTAGCAAAATCAGTTTTCAAAATAAGAAAAAAAAAAAAAACAAGAGCCATGAAGAGACCTCAGATTGTGAGAATAGCTTTTAATTTAAAACAATCGAAGCAATAAATCATCCATCTCTTTTCATCACAGGCAAATACTCTCCCAAAACATTTGAGATAGTTTAAACAACAACTGTGCCCAGTGCAAAATAAAATAAATAAAAACTCTTTCAGCAACCAACATCAAAACCTGCTGGGCAAGTGGGCACAGGCCACGGGTTCAGCCTCTGCCCAGGCCAAGAGAAACAGCACATCCAGAGCGGCAAGGTTAGCACAGCATTTCACCACGCCCAGCTTTGAACAGACTCAACAAGACCTGGCGGGGGGG